>NW_024041332.1:0-9119 GCF_014851395.1 Micropterus salmoides
ATAACAAACATATTTAATGCTAGCTATAATGTTTTAGATTTATTCTGCATTAAAAAAACAAGACACGACTGAGGAACCCTAAATTAACGTTTTCTCCACCTTCCCAAAACTTACATGGGGAGCGCATCGTCATAAACGGATGTCTGGATGAAAGGAAATTTCACTTTAGCAGTAGGCAAATACCGATTGCAGCGCAGAGAGTTATCGACATTAGAATTCTAACAAGTCAGGAACTGTACCAATTTAAAGACATGCAACCCAACCCTACAAGAGAGTCTGGAAGCCTGGATAAAGTTGGACCAATTGTTCCTCCTCCTGACAGGACGGACATCTGATTTCCAAACTCTGAATTTGTCAAAAGATTATGTTTACATATAAGGCTATTTACCATTTCTAATTACCAAGGCTCTCATTAGGGATTAGGTGTGCCAATCATAAAAATGGACACCTGATGTCTATGGAGTAAAGGTAAAGTATGCTTTTTTTTTTTTATTGTATTATTTTATTAAGGCAGAGTCAGTGAGGCACAGTGACTGTGTGAAACTACAAGAGGGACAAAGATAACAATTAAATTAGCAGTAACGTGTATTTGCATGGACGCTGCTTTTTCACATTCTGCTCACAACAGAAACCAAACATGACTAGAGGCAATCTTTGTCTAGTAGAGTTTGTGAAACTGCCCTCACCACTCATTGACAACAGGCAAAGTGCAGTACTGTGTACTAAGGCATACAGTATGTCTTACATTTTGTATAATGACCCTTTATTCTCAAATTTGGATGAATGATCCATAATTAACTGGGTGTAGATGAAAGTGTGGCATAAAAGAAGGACCTCATCCTTAGTGCCCTAATGGAAGCCTACTGTGTAATGGCTACTTGTAATAATTGTAAGATTGTAATAATTGTATTTTAGCTACTTTTATAACATTCTGTAGCAATGATGAGATTGGCATTATTCTTTTTAAAGGAGTATACTAACGTTTAATGTGAAGGACTTTTCACAATGCCAGAATTTCCCATTTCTTTACCAGATGAAGGAGATCATGGTCATTGTTAGAAGTCTCTGTATCAGGTGGAAATAATTATGTGAGGAAGTTAACCAACCCCATCGTGAGGATGACAATGTGGTGTTTTGCAGCTGTTCTGTGTGCAGGAGGAAATTGTGGTTTGGTCACAAAGCATGCAAACTCAAGAACATGAGTGAGTCTAATTTCTGTGTAGATTTTGGGAAAAGAAAAGTTACCATGGCTGATTCACTTTAAATAAGCTGACTTTGGGGGTTATAGAGCATCAGTACCTCCTCTCCACCCATCCATCTCATTAACCAACACCACTCCACCCACGACATTGTTCCCCTGGAGGACCTCTCACATCTGCCAAATCAGCTGAATCCTATTTGAATTGAACTGATGACCAGTGTGTGCGGGAAGCTGCAGAGTGAATAACGCGATGCGGAAAGCGTCTTAATGATCTCCCCTCACCTCTCCTCACGCACTCAGTCCTGTAGGAGCCGCAGAGAAACAATTAACCAAGTGGAAGACGTATGGACATCCCACCAATACATCTATAAACAATGTGCAATGAGGAGGGCTACAGGTCATGGCTGCCAAATCCCTGTGGGACTGAGAGCCAGGGAGCTTATTGATCAGTTCTCTCTCTGCTGCTGATCACCTTGTAAATATCCCAATAAATGACAGTTGGGAGTCCTCAAACCAAGAATTGTAATGTAAAAATAGGCTGCAGGTTTGTGCCAAGTGGGTCCCTCATGTGATTGGAGCAGTAATGTGTTTCATTGATCAATGCTTCCAGGATGGGAGACTTAATCTCCCATTCTTGTTTAAGTGATGTGTGCTTTAGTTATACAGAAATGGATAGAAATTATGAATGAAAATATGTTTCAAAAATGTATCAAAAGTATTGCCATCGGACACGTAGCCTCCGTAACCTTTACTGAAGTGTGGCCACGAGTGTTAAACATATAGTAAAATTTTGTGTAACAGGGGCACAGGTAGAGTAGAGTTGTGAAGTCAGTGAACTGACTTTGTAATGTCTGTTTTACAGCAATATTTTGTTAGTTTTAGCCATCATAAGCTACTAGTCATACCAGCCCAAGTAAGGCAAGTCTACTGGAATGAGCAAGGGTATGTTTTATTTCTTATAAATTCACCTTTTCATTAGTTGCGGTATGAGTGATAACACATGATTCCCTTTTATATACTCTCACTTTAACTGATATACATTTTACTGATATACATGTAATATCACCTTCAAGCGGGAAGCTTAAACCTTAAACCTGCATTCTATTGAACGGCCAGCAGGGGGCGACTCTTCTGGTTGCAAAAAGAAATCCGGTTCCATTAGAAATAATGCTAAAATGACCCTACTTTTGAGCTTCTTTATTACCCTAGTAAACACTTTCCTAATGAGTTTGTGGTCTCAATCACTAGTTTCATGTCTTCTTCAATACAACATGATGTTCATTTAGTAAATTATGTTCCCATTTAGAGCAAAATAGACCATAAAGCAGAGTATGCTTCAGGGCGGGACTAGCTACAGTGACTCATACGCACTTCACAGCTTATTGGGAGTTGGCTGTTCACTTTCTCTGGTGAGTACATTTAGTTTTAAGCCTGGTGTTCGCTAGACAAAATTATCATCCTTTTAAAATGACAGTTAACGTGAATTAAAGATGCAGCTAGCTAAGGAATGCTAGCTAGATCAACTTGGAGCTGTTCCACCGTTTCTTCCAAATATGGTCATGTCCGGTGCCGCTGGTTGCAAAAAATCAACATGGCGGCCAAACTCAAGGCTTCAAAACATCATCACCTTCCTTTTTAGCTCAGTTTCCCTGAAACGGAGCTAAAGGTAGTGTGCTTCGCTATGTTCTCCAGCTGGTGGATAACTTTGTCTAGTGGTGAGAGGGAATCCATAGTATACATTTGTAGACAGTTAAAACAATGAGCTGAAAGATGCTAAATTAGCTGTAGGGAACTGCATAGTTGAGTGATACCTTGCCGGGTTGAAGGAAAAACACATGCTTTTGGAAAAGCAAACACTTGTGAGAAACATTTAAAGAATACTTAAAGATTTCAAAACATGGTAACCGATCCAAGGCACAGAGCTGTAATTGATAACATTAATAATGACCAGTTCCAGGGCCCTGCTGCTGTGCATGGTTAACTAAATTATTGTAACCTGTTCTTTTCATGCTAAGTCAAAATTGCTGCAGTGAAAATCTTCTGTTCATTGCTAACATCCTCTTGAAATCATTTCTGTTATGTTAAGAAAATGACCAATTTCATGAAACAAAATGAGACAGTTCTTGTCATGTAAGTGAAGTCGGCGGCTGATATCTGTAGGTGTGTGTCCCATGCAGCAGTGTAATGAATTGCCCTTTGCCATGTTGCCCTGTTCACCGTGACTCACCTCTCTGTGCCTGCACTCATCGAGCTTCAGTGTCCGCTGTGCTCAGAGCCTAATGGTGAGTGTGTGGCTGTTATTATTACATCCTGACGCTGTGCGTGTATGTGTTGAAGACCTTTTATATATGTGTGTGCATGAACCTTCTGGAGAGGATGCAGAGCAGGAGGGGACAACACAGGAGGCCAGGATGTGAGTCAGCGGACGGAGATTAAAGATACACCGCCCACCATTCATTTAGACATTTTGTTATTCTAGTGATGTGTAAAAAAAGTGTGGCTGCATGTGCACGCCAATCCAATGGGCTTCCAGTTTGGCAGAGTGTAGGCACCGGTTCATTGGTGTGTTGAAGGACAATGGTGCAAATTCGGGGCGGATTTAATCAGAATCTGACTTCCTGAATTGTGAGAATAACCGTGGAGGAGCAGAGCATTTTCGATGACAAAAATTGCCCATCCCTGAAGACATTTTTGTCTTTGCAAGTCATGTGAGTCACTTCAGTGCCTGTTACCAAGCTTTTTCCTCTGTGCACTGATCATCCAGAGACTGTGGTCTATGTTTTTCGGTCCTTTATTATTAACTCGGCTCTACCCAGCCAGCCGTTTCTGAAGGATTAAAATCAAAAGCTCTTTTGTTCAGTGCTGTGATTTCAAATGTCTTTCAAAATTGTCCAGTCCCCAGATGAATGGCAAATAAAAAAAAAATGATTACGAAAAGTAATTATGCTTAAAAGTAATATAAGTCATAGTGTATATTATTTGTTCCACATCAAGGTAAAACTTGCTGAAAATACAAAAAAGGCATTGTTTTTCCTCTGATCATTACTACTAGTTACCATAATATGACCATGCTATTTCGCTTTGTAACTTAAAAAAATAATTTAAGCTATAATGATGCAGTTATAAGAGGGAAATCATTTATAATACATCATGCTTGCTGAACTATTTTGCCAGTATTCAAGAAAGTCTCTTCCAGTTTTTTGGTGCGACCGAGGCTTTAGGCTTGAAAGGAGGCCCTGAAAGGTTTGCAGCTTGATTGGAGCAAGTTTTTGGGTGAATGGTTACGTTTCTGTGGCTCACTTCCCTTTGCCCTATACCTGAGCTGGGAAACACCGTAGATGAATGGCACCTTAGAGTTTATCTAAGCCTTTGAATGATGTTTGTCTACCCTTTTCAACACTCCAAGGCAGAATATTTGCTGCAGCACAACAGTTTGTTCCCACTACCAACAAAGCATCTGCTAGTAGGGATTAATGTCCTTGCTGCAGTAGCACTGATGTACAAGAGTCGTTGACATAATTAATTATGAGAAGTTGGCACTGAGTGTACAGCAATGCAGAGTGGGATGTTAGCCAGAGTTTTTTCCTGTTTTATTCTTCCGTAAAATATGAGATAGAATTGAGGCGAAGCTTTAGCTCTGAAATGAATGACTAATGAATTGTAATGAGCGGTTTGTTAGTAAGCTTGATGTAGATATGGTGTTTTTATAGCTGTAACAAACAATTGCTGTTGATACAGCGTATGTGCAGAAGGCTCCAATTATTAAAATATTAGGGCACACAGCCTAATAATAAGTTTTGTAATTTTTTTTTTTCCTAAAGTGGCTTCAATTAAAGAGTGAGTTCTTCCAATTATGCACGCAGCAGATTGTGATATCAGTCTTCATGTCCCTGCTCTCATTAGCGCAGAATAGAAAGTCACAACGCTGAGACATAGCCACTCGGTCAGCTGCTACCCAGCATCCTTCACTCCCACTGTCATTCAACTCCACTGTCCTTCACTTTGGCCCTCATCGGTGGTGAATGCAGAGATCTGCACCTCTCACTCTGCACTAATTAGTAGGAAAGCTGCCTGTATCGATCATTAGTGTCCCCCTCTACCCCTTCAGTCTACAACTAATGGCTCCCCCGTCCCCCCTTCTCTCTCTAATGGCCTTCTCTCCTCTTACTGTTTCTCTCTGTCTCAAAGCAGTGTGGGATATCTGTCAATGACCTGACCAGCGGTGGCCTTTTAATGGGCTCATGTTATTACACGATTTCTGCCTCTGTCCATCTTTAAATGTAATCACACTTAACCCTGATATAAAAAAAAAAAAAAAATCCCTACTTTTTTTTCAGTGGCAGATGGCCACTTCTTGTTAGCAGGACCTGAAGATGGTTTCAGATTTCATTAGCTTTTCCATGACAGTAATCAAACACCCATCTGGGAAATGTTGAATTAAATGACAAGTCTGTTTGTGTAGTGCTGATGCTCTAAGTCTGTGTGTGTTTCCCAGTTTTTATTTCAACAGCACCACACTGGAATAAATGAAAATTTTTGATGCTGGTCTTTTTTTATCTTAATGTGATTGATGTGGAGTTTAAGGGGAATCTGCAAAGCACCCTGCCTCTTACGTAGTTTCTCCTCATCTGTATACGTAAAAGAAAGATTAAGTCTTGTTAATATTTCTGTGATTGCAGTAAGAGAACATCAGTGTTTAAAATTGTAATTGAAACAGTTAGGGTCAGGGTCACCCAAATGATCTAGCTCAGTGATCTGGCTCATCGTCTTGTAGTACAGCGAGGCATCTTCTGACCTTACGTAATCCCTCTGTAATGGGTTGTAGAAAGACTTTTGTGTTGTAAAACCAGCATATTAGAAAGTCTTAATAAAGAGAGGTTGTACTGTGCTCAGAAACATTATGCCAGAGAAAATATGACAGCAGAGTGGTGTTACTGAAACTTGATGCACTCTATCCTTAGACCGCGTTTGTTGTGTTGCAAATGAGCAGTTGAATTCTATCCCTTGAGAGTACCTTTAACTTGGAAACGTGTCACCTCTTGAGCAGTGCTGATATTTAGGTTCAGGAACTAAATATAAACAGGTGGATTATACTGGAAACAAAAGTAGAACCTGTGACAATGGATACATTTTAAAGGTACCCTGTAGAGCTTTTGGCCACTAACAGCGCTGTGTGATTTAGGTCAATACTGCACGCAATAGGTCAAGCTAAGAGTGAATTTTAAGAATGCCCTCTGATGGAACACAAGGCAAACTACTTCAAACTAGGGCTGAACGATTTTGGGGGGGAAAAAAAATCTAATGGCGATTTTTCTGCCAGATATTGCGATCAGGATTCGATTTGCGAATAAAAAAAATTAAAAAAAAGTTTAATAAATATTTTTTTATATTGAAGATTTGCTAAAGTTCACTATTCACTGCCAGTCTATATTTGACAGAAGCTACGTCAAGCAGCACAGAGCAGATGAACCAGGCAGGAAGTCAGACACAGAATGGCAGAGAGAATCCAGTCAATTTTCAAAATAAAACACCCTTTGCAGACTCCTGATCGTACATCAACAATAAACACAGTTAAAACAGACAAAAAGGAAACAATGTAATTACGTAGCTACTTAACCACAGTAGCAGCACAAAAAGCGGAACGGAACGGGCTCACAGAGCTGTTATCCGTAGTTGAAGCACACAAAATGATAAATTAACAACGTGTTGGCTAAACGCTCCGCTGCTGAAACACTTCAGTGTAAGTTGACGCCGGACAAAACCGCGGCACTGCCTTTGTCAGTTCGGCTGGCGCCATTATCCCGTATTCGTTTGTTGTTGTATAATATACACGCCCTGTGCCCACTCTGATTGGTGAGTAGGACCATAACAGGAAGTGCATGATGTTTGTGATCGGCATGCAGATCAGTCACACAAGGATGACAACGGAATTAATTTGTAACTGCATGACTGTTTAAAACGGGCCAGCTGTATAATTAACCTAGATTTTAACCATCACATGATTAGCTAATTGCATTCTTCAAATTGCAATTTTGATTTGAAAACGATTAATCGTTCAGCCCTACTTCAAACGCTCTGTTGTGCTTATAGAGGGTAAATTTTGAATTCAACAGGTCATTACAGTTAGAATATTACATTTTCCCCCTCAAGTTCAAATTTCAAATCAAAAGTGACAGCCTTATTCTTGTAGTTCGTTTCACACTATGCTGCTGGTGTGTGTGTGTGTGTGTGGTACATCCCACAATTTCATTAAATAGGATAGAAAAGAAAAACCACTGCGGATGAACAGTTGAAATATTGAATAGGATCACAGGGATTTTTTGACTGAATGAAATACAGTGAGCTTTGCTTCAGTCTTTGTTCTCCTTGTAGTACTGTCGTGCATGGCCTTGATTCTCCAGGCGCCCTGCAGTAGCTGATCCAAACCTCCGCCTCTGCAGTCTCGCCATGATAGCGTGCAAGTTATGCTTTTCCTAGACATTATGCTGATTATGAACTGAATTAAATATTTTCACACCGCACTACACAACATCTACTGCCAAAAGTTGTAGACACATGAAGAAACAGCACCCAAACACTGAAAGTGTGCGAACCATGTTACATTTGGTCCTAACATAAGAGAGTCAGGAAAATCCTCCAAAAACCGTAAAACCCAGCCATGCGGAGTTTGGCAGGGTTTCTTTCTTCTTCCTTGTCCCTCTGCATCATTAAAAGAAGGGAGAGTCTTTTCAGGATTAGAGGGGTTTGTAGACTGCCACAGGCTGTGGACAATTGATCATTATACATCTCCTCTGCACTCTACTATTCCACTTTCCCCTCCACCTCTCTCCTCTAGTCACTGCGCTTTTTCTTTTAGGCCGCGTCCACGCTAAAACTCTCATCTCCCAGCTTCGCCTATTGTTCCTCTCCTCGCCTATTCCCTCTTCTCCCTCTGTCTCCTTATCGCCTTTTATCTTTCATCTTTCCTCCATTTTCTGTTAGTGTACCATCTCGTCCCCTGTCTGCAGAACAGGGCTTTAATTAGAACTATTCTTAAACAACAAATAAAGAGCTCAGACATCTCAGAGGGCAAAAGTACGTGTGTAAAAGAAGAACAGCTAAGAGGGGTCCCTGAGCTCATGCACAAATTAGTATGAGACAGTTTTTTTGTTTGATCACAAAACCTAAATAAAGACCTGATTAGTTTATCATATCAAGGTAAAATAGAGATAGTGATGAGTGGATTGTGAATGCACGTGTTTCAAATTACAGCAAGGAAGCACCAAAACAATCCATCTTTAACATTATTACAGGTCACTTCACCACTTTTCATCTTTTATTTGTAAACATAACAATTTGTCCAACCAGTTTTCTGATCTGCTCTTGCCTGGTCTTGCTCAGATTATCACACCTGTGATGGCCTGTGTGATAATGATTTGATCTTGAGATTCTAAATTGGATTGTGAGTTCCCTGCTAATTTAGATCCACATGCAGAAATCTCAATAATCTCACTATCACACCCGCAACTCCGTGCCAAATAGGTCTGTCAAAATCAAACGCTTGCTCACTTTGCTCTTCTCACACTGTTGATGACTTATGTTCCCTCTGGATCTGCCCACACTTACAAGACTTCTGGAAAGAAATCATTAATGTCTAGAGGTACTAAGACAACTGAACTTTCTGTTTGCCTTCAGAAGACTAAAAGGATTGAAGTGTTTTCCCCATTCTGTATTCCCATGTCAGTTTCATTAACCCCAGAGTAACTTTACAAAGACAAATGGAGCTCTCTTGGATAATGTAAAGATCCTATATGTAATGGCCACCAGTTTTAGTTAGTTGAAAGAAATGGCATTGTTTTCATTTCAGCACGACGGACGGCTCAATATACTGTACTACAATACCCTTGAGTCGTAGCTGCTGTTGCTGTGGAGCAGTAGC
>NW_024041333.1:0-27464 GCF_014851395.1 Micropterus salmoides
CCCTTCTGATCTATGATGCCCTTAAGTTGTACTCCAGGAGCTGACCAATGGGAGACTGACTATTTTCAGAAGACGTGTTTGCACTTTTCCTCACAAACTACACCATCTGTTCTAAACCAGAAAATCTTTCCATGTTTGTATAATTTTATCTCAGTTTGTGATGGATTTTCAAAAAAAAAAAAAAAACTGTGCTTTTAAGGCATTAGAGCTTAAAAACAGAACTCAAAATGTAAACTCCTGATGCGGAATCATTGTTTTGAAGTGCATGTAAGAGGCACAGGGTGCAGTGTAAAAAGTGACTCTCATACATGGCCAATATGAAGGACAGATAGGATTTCAAGCATGCAAACAAGAAAAGAGTCTTCAGCCATGCTTGCTGCTCTGTAAACTGTTATTAGGCACAGCCGGTCTAAACACTAACGCTAGTGAAGTGATCACCAAAATTACTACAATGTGTCTCCCAAAATTCATGAAATCAAATAGACCCGCTGGTGGCAGTAGATAAAAAGTCAGGAGTTCACCAAAGTCAGTGGGATTCATCCACTGAGGAACATGAATATCTGTACAAAAACCCATGGCAATCTGTCCAACAGTTAGTTACAGTTCAATCTGGTCCATAGTGGTGGACCAACCAACTGACTTACATTTCCATCCCTAGAGCCACCAAAACTATATATTTCTCATCAATGGAGCCCTATAAATCTATAAATAAATCTGTGCCGGCTCAGGCTACAAAAAAGTTACCCAAGCTCTCAATCTCATACACCTTTAATATGAATTTATATTTGCAGTCTGACAATCTGTTCTGCTTTGGACATAAGTATTTATCACCTGCGTGCTTCCGTAGAGCATGCTAACAAATCTCTTGGGAAGCGCATATTATTAATGACTTGTAGTACATGGGACAAAATGAGTGTTTCCACACTCTATTAGCATGTATGATAAATATACCTGTCGGAGTACTGCTGAAGATATTTCACATTAAATATCATCTAATGGTGTCACTGTGGTGGATGCATGCGGCGAGGGATCCTACCTAATGTTACTGCAAAAAGAGGTATATTTTGGCGGACTCACTGGCAGGAAATGTTAAAAAATCCAACGCAGCTAGGCAGTTAATTTAGCGTAATGTAATAAATTACCTTTGTAAGATTTGCATGTCATTTCTTGGTAAGGATGTATGGGTGGATGAAGGAATGGATGGATGGTTGGGTAGGTAGGTAGAAAATATCTTAAAATGTCTTCATCAATGTATTTTATTATTGCACTAGGCACCCGTTTCAATGCCTAGCAATGCAAAAGCAAACAAACAGGCTTTCAAAATAACTATATATTCTCTGGGCTGGAGTTTCAAAGACATAATCAATACATTAATTCAAAATGCACTCCATGCAAGAGTTTTCCTCATCATAAAGAAAACAATGTGCCAGTAACAATATCTGCCAACTGCTGTTTGCGCTCGTATGTGTCTTCAAAAACAAAAAAGCCTTTGGCGAAACACAGAGAAAAAAGACACGCAAATTATAGTGTATCAATGTGCTGCCTAGAGGGATTCATAACACAAGAGCAATAAGGAGAAAACCAATAGCCTGATTTTGAAATGCTAGAGTGCCTCTATCCAGATAGTTTACACTGCTAACAATGTAAGAATAGAGCATTTCAGTGAAGTGTCTATCATTACTTTGGCACACAGAAGAACGGCCGCCCTCAGCTATCCTCATTGTCATTGTCTTTTAAAGGACAGGTGACCCATGTAACATGTGTGTGCATATGGGCGTTTCTGTCCATTCCCAGAGCATGTTGAAACTCAAAGCTTATTGCCGTTCCCATGATTAGCAGAAGTTTCATGGCAATTCGCAGAGCTCCGTATAACACAAGCATTCTTTCTCTCAAATTAATTAGCTTAAATTAGATGTCAAAATGGTTAATTATTATGATGAATGTTTTATTGCAATAATAGTGAGAGGAATTAGAACAATGTTAAATCGGGGCGCGCACACTCAATGCAGAGTTGTCAGAGAGAGTAATGGGTATAATTCATTTAATGGGAACAAAAATACCCACAGATTTTAATAGCAAGGACAGATAGTGTGTGAGAGAAAGAGAGAGAGAGGGAGAAAGAGAGACAGGAGGAATAATGAATGCATCCGAAAATGCAACTCATCTCCCTTTGTCGTATAGAGCTAAATGAGGAGAGACTGGAGAGTCTCTCAGCTCGGCTGTATTTGCCTTGCTGAACACAGAAGCACACTTTGAATAGAAATGAAGACAAAGCCCTCACATAGCAGAGCTATAAACTGATAATAAATTACGTGAATGCTTTGACAACAGACTCAATAGTAAGAGATAGTAATGAGAGACTTTCTCAAATCAAGTACAGCTAAGTTTCCAAGTCTCTGATGTTTCAACATCTTAGCTCTGGACCTCTTAACCCAATTATTCTAATAAAAATATCTAATTAGGCTCTGTAGTAGCTCCCACTGTTAAACATACCTGAACAATTCAGCTGCCAATTCCTTAATTTAACCATCACTCAAGATTTGACCGGGCTTCTTCAAAGGACCATACCAGCGTATGTTTTAGTTCCTCAAATATTCATCATTTATATTTCACATATTTGCTGACCTTTTTTCAAAAACATGCTGAACAGCTATAGAATAAAAAATAAAAAAGTATTTCTAACACAATCCCAGACATCCACTGGTTTCCATTCATTTGTGAATGGTAGTTAGATCAAGAAACACACTTGAAAGTGAATGTGAACTATCACAGTAAATATTCAAGTTTGTATTATTAGATATGTGCTTCAGTGCCATTCAACTCATTTCAGTCCGATACATCTTCATTTATTCCTGCAAGGACAATGTGAGCAGCAGCTCACCACCCAGATCAGCACATACACACGCAATAGGTAGGAAAAGATCACCGTTTGTCACCCTCAGAATGAACTGTAATAACTTTAGTGATCATCAAATAAATGTTCAAATGTTTGGCAAATGCTTTGACCAATACCCGCAATACTAATGACAGCTGTACTTTACACATAGCGCTCATTAGCAAATGTTCGCATGCTAAGAAGTTAAACCAAGAGGGTGACCGTGGTAAACATTATACCTGCTAAACATTAGCATGTTAGCATTGTCACTGTGATATAATATTGTTCAATTAATGTAAACCTGGATGGAGCTGTTTTGTATAAATAAAATCCACCTGAAAATAAATTGCAATATAACACGGCTCAGCGTTTTCCACAGAATGATGTGTAACTGTGGTGGGGACCGGGGGAAGTATTTGTATAGTTTATTTAAAAATATATGAAAGAATATGTTACACTTTTCTAGTGGGTTATTTCTTATCTCGCCATTTTAATTCTGCTTTGTTCTCTACCTTATTTTAGTGTTTACTCACAACACTGCTCTGTTGACTTTCTGTCAGCAATGTTTTATAAAGTCACCCAAAAACACTACTCACCTTTTGAAAGACATTTTCACAGCAGCAGGTGAGCCACATGTGGATGAGATGTTGCCCACGGGTGGATTGGGACAAAAATTCAGCCCTGGCACTGTTGCCACACACAGAATGATAGCTTATCTCGTAGCTTAGGTTATTTCATATTTAACCATTTTAATTCTACTTCTCAACCTTTATTTTAGTGTTTACTCACCAGTCTACTTGAATCTGCTCACTTTGCCTTCAGTTAATATCCCCACAACTGCACATACACCTCTGCTGCAAACACAGCGGCTTGCCCTACCTCTGTGTTTTTCTCTCTCCCTGTATTTGTCAACCCTGTTGACTTTCACCTTCAGCAGTGGGCTATGTTTTATGAAGTGCCCAAAATGACATAGCACTCACAATTTCCACCCGCGATTCCATTTCCAGCTGCAGGTCCGCGGAGGAGGCACTTGCCCGATAGGGGGGATGTAATCAGTTTTCGCTGTTCTAGCTGTTTTCCGTCCAAAAACAGCGGCCTTGTGTGTCAGCAGAGACCGCCTTGGTGAGGTCGCCTTAGCTCTAAGTTTCGTTTCTGTCATCAGATTGAAGTAGAGAAGAAGAGTTTGCTTAGGCGGAGGCAGTCTTTATTGGCCTCTGCTGGCAACCTGTAGGAGCTACACAGACATACACAGGATATGTATGAATTTGTCTCGTCAAGACAAAGAGAAAGAGCCCACTTACAGCCCTGTTCTCAAGCTGTAGCCTGTAAAGCATGGGAGTGCTTTTGGTCATGACTGTTTTTATGAATACTTCAATGTTTAGTTCAATATTAGTTTCTTTTCATCAAATTTACAGTTACAGGTGTATTCCAGGTGTATTAGAAGATATTCAGGTGCATTAAATCTATAATCTGGTTTTGATGGTTTATTGCATTAAAATATAGCTTTTTTTTCCAGGTGAAGATGAAAATAGCATATTTTTTCTGTATTTCATCTCCATGTTATCTGTAATGGTAAAATAAATATGTTAATGTGCAATGGATTTATATTAGTTAGCTTCTGACCTTTCAAAGGAAACCAGTATTAGGCATCTAGGCCTAATGGTTGAGGAGTTATTACTGATTTATTTTGGGTATGTTATTTTGGCTTCCAATGTAATACCAGATAGGCTGTCTCTGTGTTTATTTGCATAATGCTAAATGTGACAAGATAGCTTACTTTGGCGACCGTTAATATACCAGGGCTGCCCCACAACAAAAGTCTGTGTGGGGAAACACGCCTTAATTTGCCATTACAAAAGTGTGAGCTTTTCTGTGTTGTCTTCACTCATTGTGAAGAACTTCCACAGAACTTTGTTGACGCCATGTTTAAGTGCACGTGTGTGGATGTGTGGCTGTGACAATGGTCGGTTACTGTTTGTGACGTGAACCATTGTGAAGCGCAGCCTGTGTGTAAATTTGACAGGCACAGGATCAGATATGTGACACTGATTGGCCCCAGTCATCAGTCTTGCCTGATCAAACCGATAATGGTCATGGGCCAATCATTCTCTGCATTGCTTTACACTGAGAAGACTATTGTAATTGAACTTAGGGTTGGACAATAAAACAATAACAATAATTATCACGATATATATTTTTTTCCTATAACAAATGTTCAGTAAATTTTTGATTTTATTCACTTGAATCATACATGAATTAGGACTTAATTTTTTATTAGGATGTTTATTTTGTTGAGGAAAAAGGACTGAAAAAAGCTTTTATTTAATTTTACTCGTGCATATTTGTTGACAAAGATTTTATCATAATTGTTTTGAATGTTCTAACTTAGATCTGTGACATGGTTCACTATTTGGCATCAAGTGTTTGTCATGTTCTGACCATAAAGAAAAGTTTAAAACACAATTAACCATCAGGTTTCTTCAACTTTCACTCAGGAGTCATTAAACTCGAAATAAATAACAATTTGATACTTATAAAAAAGTCATAATTATCGATGTTGTAAGATATCGTGATAAGACTTTTGTCTATCGTCCAACCCTACGTGAACTCATAGTCTTAGCTTCTAAGTTTTCTACCAACCATTGGTTCAGTTTAGCTCAGTGGTAAATGGGTCATTTTCTGTGTCGGATGCATGGAGTGTACATATTGCTACTGTAAGTGGCATACAATTCATTGACTGGTTCAGTGATCTCTGTTTCTAATCCAATTACTAAACAGAAAAAATCCAGTGGCAATGAGCTCCTGTGATTAAAACTGCTCTGGATTGTTTCTGTACTGGAGAGCAATAAATACATTTACATTATGCTTTCTGAATGTGGCAGTAAACAATTGACTACAAAGACAATTGTACAGCACAGCGTTCCTTATTATTAAATCATGCACATAATATGTGGGCCTCCAGTTGCATTGCTGGTCTGCTTCATTTGTACTACATATAACTTTAATTTATCCAATTGCAATCTAATTTTTAATTACATTTGCTATAGATTGCAATCACTCGATACAATTACCTCTTTAAAAGCACACAATACATGTCAACGTGTTTATCCAAAACCAGCATTAAGACAACCTTAAACCAATCATCCGATTTGTCTTTTCCCAGTCATCTGTGGAAACAAGTTCATGCCAGGCCTTCAAATACTACATGCAATAACACTTGTGTTTGGTTGTGTTGTTTAAAGTACACAGCGACCAGGTCTAAATACATTGAGTGTGTGTGTGTGTGTGTGTGTGTGTGTGTACTGAGCTGTGAGCAGAGCACGCAAGTCAGGATCATCTGTTCGTGAGGTCATGTCAGCACAATCTTTGTGCTTGGGCTGCCTGACCTGACTTGTACTCCTTTACTGGTCCAAATAGGGTCTAAGCTGTCTGGCCCCACCATATGCCAGTGAACAACACCTCTGCCACCAAGGTCCCACTCACCCTACCTCAGAATCCAGACCTGCATTCAACATGGTCTTAAATAAGAGCAGTTACCCAGGCTTTTCACAGGCAGATTTGCACCACATATGAGCTTTTTGCCTGGTTACAGTATGTGGCCTTTCTCCACCACAACCTCATCTCTTCTACATGTGACAAATTAAAGGGAAAATTGGCACAACGTGTTTCAGTAAGGCCACCACATCAGTTCATACTAAGCAGCACAACACTTCACTTCACGTCTTGCAAAAGCCAGTCACTCATGGAAAACATTAAACTTGTCTGTCAAAAGAAAATAACTTCATCAAAATGTTCATCACAGCTGCCAAAGTGACATGTATGTACCTTTCATAAATCATCCAGCCAAATTTCTAAGGAACTGTCAGCAAGACAGAAGACGTTTAAATTGCATTTCATGTCATTTCTCATTTAGATTTACCCATTAATAAAATAAAATATCTGCTACAGCTGACTGACTAAACTCATGTTACAAACTAAAAAAATACTAAAAAAATCTCAATACAACAAATGTATGAAAATTAGGAATTAGAAAATGGAAATCCCCTCAACACCTCATTGGCTATCCAAACACTTCTTTCTACTCAGTGTTTTTATGTGATATTGGCACTGTAGTAAAATATAACAAACAAATCTTTTGGTTTACTGCAACCCTCAAAAAAATATCTCTGCTACGGTATCCTCACGGGCAGGTTCCCCACTCCGTTCCTTCCTCTGAGTCCACCTCCCTGACCAAAATGACACAAATAGCCAGCTTTTCAGTATGAGACATCAGAGAGGGCCTCTGATGTCTGTCTGGTCCATGTTCAGGAAAGGTGGTACCTACAAAAATATTTTCGCCCTGTGTGGTGTAAATGTGTTTGAAGTGCACCTTTAAAATACATTCGACAGCATGTGATAGGTTGCACTAGAATTGAGCTGTTGAACATGTTAATTTAGAGACCCACCTGCTGTTATGACAATGCAAGATTATGGAAAATTGAAACATTTATTTTTGAGAGGTTATGATGGTTGGGTGCAATATTGTACAATGTTGTAAGAAAATGAGGATTTTACAATTGCACACAGTGTTTGGATAAAAATTATTTAATTTAACCATTTGCCAAATCATCTGAGATAGCCCATTTTTTTCCATTTAACAAAAGCCAAGTTGTACATAACCGTTGCCTATAAATCGCCTAAAATTGGTAAATAATAAGGAAAGAGAGTCATAAATCAAACAAATCAAACAATAATGGCTTTTTAGTATGTTACTCTGTGCAACAGGAAGCTGTTCAACTGTTTAGATCAGGTGACCGTCATTCTTATACTGATTAAGCCATTTATTGGAGTCTTGTGACCTGCACGGATTACTCTGTACTCATGTTTCTCTACTTATTAATAAAGTTTTTTTCTTTAATTTGTGACCCATCTGTACAATTTCTGAGGTTGTAAACCAATGGTCTCAGTGGTCTGAGACTTTTTAAGACAACATTTGGGTTATTAAGCCAAGCTGTAAGCCTCCCAAAATCCAGCCCCACGCCCTTGCCATGTCAGGAGGAAACAGTTCATATGTATATGAATGCTACCTGCTACTTGCCACTCCCCCACCAAATGGATTCCATGGGTTACAGAAACATCTTCAACTTCTAGTGCCAGTGTGAACTAGTAAACATGTTGAAGAAGAACAGGAAGCTAAGCTGAATATGTAGAACACTGCATTGTACATCTTTGTTCCCACAGAGAGCTACTTACATAACCCAGTGCTGAAACATGCAGTTACTATAATAGACCCCACTATGAAAAGTAACAGAGTAGTACGTAGCAGGAACAGATGATTATGTAATGCAGATGTAAAGAGAAAATGTAGATGTGTTGTACCTACTAATGCAACTGTATTGTAAATGTAAATGTGTGATCCTCTAAGTGGGATGAACAGACAGTTTTGTTTATAATCCAACAATCACATGCCTCAGCGTATCTCATGCTCCCGCAAAAGAACATCTCTTAAAGTGGTCTTTGAAGTTGTGATCAGGATGCAAGATTGGATGTCTGAGTGTGTCTATGAGTGTGTGTGATTTGGGTTACGTCTTCTCATCTGGTCTTGGCATTATGGAGTCAAGCTTGTTTCCTTTTTTTCTCCTCCTTTGCCTCGCAAGTTGCTCCCACCATCTGGCACTAGGCTTTGAAAACCAGGCCAAGTCTCTCCCACCAGAATGGCATGAAAATATACCCACATACACCCAGCCGCCCTGTCGCTCTCTCTCATGTCAGCCGCAGACTACAGGCAAAGATAACAGGGTTGGTGGGTTGAATGGAATACTGAGGAATTTGATGGGTCCGTGGAGACGCACAATGTGGCTTCTGAGGGTGAAAATACACTTGAAATGAATTAAGGTGAAATTGTTTTGTGCCAGGTTTGAATCCAGAATCAAAGGTGCAATTATGAGATTGCCAAGTGTCTTTTTACCCAGTCAAAACTTTACAATAAGCAGGGAGATGCACAGAGTGAAGTTAAACAAGTCATGCTGGAGAAACAGGCAGGCAGACTGAAGGAGAGAATGGGTGCAGAGCTCCAGTGACTTGTTTGTGTAGTTAACTTTCTGCTCCCGTCAGCGTGGAAGAACTCCATTGACTCCCTTCTGTCGGAGGCCAGGGTCATTTGCATAACCTATTCCCCTCTCCCACTGCCAGTCGCGTCAGCCTCTCCCTCAGACTCTGTTTACTCTGTGCGACTGGGGCAATGTTGGATTGCTCCACTGCTGTGCTATGTCGATTCCCTTGTCCGTGGCTTTGCTTTAATTGCCTTGGTTTTATGCTGGGTCAGGGTGTGTGCAATAGACACTGCTTAGAAGGCCTCATTGTGACAATGACCTTTAAATTGCTCTCTCTCTTTCTCTCTCTCACTCACTCTCACACACACAGTGCTCAAGTTTTTTCTTCCACAGACAGACCTATGAATGAAAGCTTTATATTTAAGCAGCATTCGTGCTAATACACTACTTCCAGAGAATTGACGTGAGACCAGCTAAATGTGTCACAGGTCACTATGTATATATGGTATGCATATTTATGTGTATGTACATGTATACATTTGGCCACCAAATATACAGATCCAGACAGAGTAGGTTACGTTGACAAAAAAGTAAGACACAGACTGGCCCTGCATGATGTCAGCATTGAGTCCCAACACTGTTTTTAGTCCATTTCAGGGAAAATCTGGTGAAAATTGGAGTTGATTTTGGAGGGTAAGAAGCAGTCTCATACATTATCCATGAGAAGGAAGATGTTCATCTGTGCAGTTTACCATGCTAATTTTCTATATGTGACACAACAGCTGGCTATTAAAAATGTCCTGTTCTACAACACATACATTCATTTTCTAAAAATAAAATCAAGCAAGGATGCTATGAAATGCAAAGAATTGTTCTTTTTTCCTGTTTTTTTCTTTTTTTCTTAAGTTTTCTCTCAAATTTATAGCATTTTTGAAGGCCTAAAAGTGCTTTAAAGCTCAGGAAGATAAAGTGCTACACTGCACCTAGATGTACGATTTTTTGTGGCAGATCTATCCTTCCAAGACACACAAAAAAAAAACTCTCTTGGAGCAATACCCTAAAACCAACAATGGGCAATTCTGCCATTAAATTGTATTCCATACATTTTTCTGTCAGATATGTAAGTTTAGATGTCAACTTTTATAAATGGATGTTTCATTAAATATCCTGGGCCATGTCAGAAATTCCCCCTATTTTGGTTGACTGTCAGAATTCCCAAAATATATGCACTATATAGGGCTAAAAAAATGCAATGCAATGAAAAGAATAGTTTCTATGGCATAGATAAATCACGGGACACCTGTCAGTGGTGACACAAAATGATGGTTATTCATAAGAGCCCGACTCAAAGTGCCTGCTGTAGAATGTACAATCCATCCATCCATCGTCAACCACTTATCCTGCGTACAGGGTTGCGGGGGGCTGGAGCCAATCCCAGCTTACATTGGGCGAAAGGCGGGGTACACCCCGGACAGGTCGCCAGTCCATCGCAGGGCCACACATAGACAGACAACCACTCACATCCACACCTATTAACCTAGCCTGTATGTTTTTGGATGGTGGGAGGAAGCCGGAGCACCTGGAGAGAACCCACACGGAACCCACGCGGGGAGAACATGCAAACTCCACACAGAAAAGCCAGGGTTTGAACCCATGACCTTCTTGCTGTGTGGCGGCAGTACTAACCACTGTATCAATGCACCCCTAGTATGTACTAATAAGTGTTTATTATAAAGGGAGTAGTGAGTGAGTGAATGAGACACAGCACTAGTATCAGTCTAACAAATGTAATAAATATAATTACAGTAAATGTATTACTGTGCAGCTCCTCTTCAGCTGCACATACTTCACATGATGTACTCTATACACTTAACATCTGTCTAAAGTTGTCTATAGGCCACAAACTGTACAGTATCTTTCCTCTCTTTGGACGAGTGAAAGATTTCCCCTTCACGGTCACATATTTGTTTGCCTAAATCCGCATTGGATCATAACCAATGCTCTCTGGTGGTGGAGATCTACTGTCAGTACCCCAACTGGTGATGTCACAGCAGGTGAGATGTAAAAACACAGGCTGACATCACAGCATGGGGTTGCCATATATGTTGCAAAGTTTAAGCCAAAAAAGAGCGGTGTAGCAGCAGTCTGTGTCCTGATGGTGATTCACTGTGGATTAGTCCTTTAAAATCTGGGGTATTGCTTGAAGAGCTGAACAGAGGGAGCATGTATTTTTTCTTTTCATCTCAGGCCTGTCTGTCTCTGTTTGGAGATCTCAAAAAGCAAAAAACAGGGCTGAAAAAACTTGCTTGTCAAACTGACAAACTGTTAACCAATCTAAATGGCTGCAGAGTGGTAATGACTTACAGACTTACTTACAGAATGACTTGCAATGGGCTTACAAAAAGACTTGGATGGATTAACCTTTGTATTAAACTGTGCAACATACAAAATCCTAATGATAATACTATACAAGATCAGCTCTAAAAGGAAATACAGAGCTGTGGTGTGAAGTATTGTGTGGTGATGAGGTGTAGTGATAATCCCTGGAGAGGCATATCTTATGTCCCAGGTATATTCATAAAAATGTATGCATCTCCTGGTACGAAACAAGCTGGTAATGAGGCCTGGAAAAACATGATTAATGTTTGGCGAAACTCTGACTAGTGAAACTGGCATATTCTGACAATTCCGTAGCACTGGCACAGGTAGGGTCTCAACTGAGTGCCATCTAGTTTAGTGGAGCAGCCAACAAGATCAAAGAGGCAAACATCAAAACACTGGAAGACTCCATGATGCTATGTTTCTGAGGCAACCTCACACTCCTTTTTATTGTCTTCTGTGCATCTGTGTGCCCAGTTGTATGTGCTTTTATAACTCGTGACTGACTCCAATGAAGAGCGAAAAAGAGGATGCCAAATAAAAAGTCTGAAAAGAGAGAGGAAAAAGACATGATGTGAGCTTTAGTGCGAGTTTTACTAATTTTCCAAAAGCAGTTGTGCTTTGTGCTTCCTCATAGTTTTCCATTTTCTGTACAAGTAGACAAGGCAAGGCTACCTAAAATTGACAATCGAGGGGGTAATCGCTGGGATTTTAGGAGGGTCTGAGCAAGTTATGTCATGACCTGGCCGTGCCACCTACCGAGTCCTTGTGTTTTTTCTGTTCCCTTTCCTGCTGTTCCTGTCAGTCATTATCTGTCTAGTGTGTATGTTTTTGTGGACGTGTGTTCAGCGCTGACAAAACGTAGCAAAACGTTTCTTTCAACAGTAACGGTGGTGCCTCGAACACCCTGTGGTGTATGCAAGTGCATTGCATTTCCCTGCCTTTTTAACACCGTCAAAACACCTGTGACACGCCCACCAAATGGGAGAGAACATACCTTGAAGCCTGTTGCAGAAGATTGCACAGCGTTGCAAGGAAAAGTGTTGTTCAACCTGAAAATGTTGCAAACCAGTGCAAAACCTTTTGAGATTGAACTCGCCCCTGATCGCCAGCAGCATCCCACCCATGAAGCTCATCCCAGCAATCAACCTGCTCAATAAAAACCTGGCTCAACATCCAGTCTTTACCAGATCGTCTGTTGACCTCCCTGGGGAACAAGTGCTACCTAGTTTCAAGTAAGAGTTTTTGATTCACTGTCTTTGATTCCTCAACTAACTGCCTGTGTTTTTTGCCTTGACTCGGATCTCTGCCCTGTGTGTGTGAAGTTAGTTTCATCTGTCTGCCCAATCTCTCACCAGATCTACATTGTTGCACATTTCTTTAGTTTGTCAATAAATCAATCTAAGTTTGAACCTAGCCCCTGTCTTGTGTCTGCTCTTGGGTCTTAGCAGTTGATCATAACAGATTATTCTAGTGTGAAAGGAACTGCGATGGAATACTGAGCAGAAGCCAATGAAAGTGAACTGACCAGGAAACGTCACCAACCATATGTTGTATACTTGCTTGCGCTGCAAATGTAAAAGCCATGCTGATTCTGTCTTTTCAGCCAGAAGTTTATCCACACAAGTGCAACAAGCTGGTGTTTGATCATGCAAGTTTCTGTGAGACCACAAGTCCCTAGAATCGCCACTATGAAATTGTTTAGTAAACCCCAAGTGTGGGGTCCAACGTCTTGACTGAATTGCCTGGTGTGTGCGTTCTCACGATTCAAATATGAAAAATCATATTTGAAAATCCTTTAGTGAGCACCAGGCATAACCCTAACCCTTGAACTGGGGAACATAGGACCCTTGGTCATGTTCTCATTATGTGCCATATCAATCTGGGGAACATAGGACCTTGGGAACATTGGAATGACCCAGTAGCTGTTCCTTGAGAGCCATGGAGTAAAAGCTAGCAGTTTAACTGCTTGCTGGCTCTACTTTGGTATATCTCTTTGGTATACAGAAAATAGTGTGTTGTCGATCTTTTCATTGGTTGGCAAAAAAGCAAGTGGACGTATTTCCCAAAATGTCAAACCTTTAAATGAAAGCACACAGTTGATGAGTATCAAGCTAACCTAGCAACTGATGTTTGTAGTTACACAAATTTAGAGTGTGCTAGAAGTTCTCGTTCAATTTCCTGACTAAAAGATTAGTGATGTGCTCGTTCAGGTCTGTAATGTATCGGAAAGATTTCTTTTAGCTTTCCAGCTTTTCACAGAGCGGGCTTTCCCATGTTGGCACTGTGATATAGCTTCATCTCAAATTGATTTTCCTTTAATATCAGATGTGATGATAAATGTAAGAATAGCATAAGCAGCAACAGCACTGTGGCACAGGTGGCCTATAATTGCTGTGTAAATGGATAGCATAGTTACTTATCTAGCTCCATAATGGAGTGAAAAAAAGATGATTCACATTGTGAAAAACAAATAAGTTTCGTATAGAAAGGACAGGTTGTTGAAAATATGGGTAAATAGATGTACGAGGAGGTAACATGTATCTGTTTACAGCTCAAGTGGAGTCAGTTTATGTTAGAGACTGATAAAGTATAAAGGGAGATGAATAATGGATGAGGCAGGGATGGAAGAACAGATAGATGCAGGATGGAATTTTCAGTGTACATCATAATGAAGTAAAAGCAGAGATGAGATGCTTTTCAAAAGATGAAAACTTTCATCCAGAGGAAAAACCTATCTTAGTTTATATTTTGTATTTAAATAACCTTAAATACACTCAGGATTAGTGTACATTTAACGGTGAAGCCCTGCATACTGAGTGCATCATAGTTAACACAAATCAATTGGACAAGTAAAAATAAAAAGTGGAGCAGGATGGGGAAAAAAAGGAAGGAGGCTTAATGAGAGAGTGGAATAAAAAATAAATGTCTCTTATTGTAATCCTATGGATATTTCACACTAATTTTTAGCCTAAAGGTCAGGATAATGGCTCCATTGCAAGCAATATCAGTCCTAAGAGTTTGTCCTAAACACTTGGGGCTCACGCCATCCCTAGATAACAACTGGGTATTATAAAGCAGCAATCCTTTAACAACATGTGTTGCTGGAATGAGATCCACTATGTATCTGCCTAAAGCTCATGGAATCAGACCATTAGCCGTGAGGGTTTTCAGTACAATAACACTAAAGATTTATCTTTGTTGTCTCGTGAAAGCCAGTCTTGAGATTTTCACACACAAAGTGCTTTGCAGCATACAGTGGGGGAAATAAGTATTTGACCCCTTGCTGATTTTGCAGGTTTGCCCACTTACAAAGAATGCAACAATCTACAATTTTAATCATATGTACATTCTAACAGTGAAAGACAGAATCCCAAAGAAAATTCCAGAAAATCACATCATATGAATTTATTAAAATTGATAACCATCTGATGAGGAAAAACAAGTATTTGACCCCCTGGACAAACAGCATGTTAATATTTTGTAGAAAAGCCATTATTGGCCAGCACAGATGTCAAACGGTTTTTATAGTTGGTGACAAGGTTTGTGCACATTTCGGCAGGGATGTTGGCCCACTCCTCCCTGCAGACAGCCTCCAAATCATTCAGGTTCTGAGGTTGTCGCCTGGCAACTCGAATTTTAAGCTCCCTCCAAAGATTTTCAATTGGATTCAGGTCTGGAGACTGGCTAGGCCACTCCAGAACCTTGATGTGCTTCTTCTTCAGCCACTCTTTTGTTGCTTTGGCGGTGTGCTTAGGGTCGTTGTCGTGCTGAAACACCATCCTCGACCCATCTTCAGCTCTCTCACTGAGGGAAGGAGATGTTGGTCCAGAATTCCACGATACATGGCCCCGTCCATCCTCCCCTCAATACGATGGAGTTGTCCCGTCCCCTTGGCTGAAAAGCACCCCCAAAGCATGATGTTGCCACCACCATGCTTGACGGTGGGGATGGTGTTCTTTGGGTTGTACTCTGTGTTCTTTGCCCTCCAAACACGACGAGTTGAGTTGAGGCCAAAAAGTTCTATTTTGGTCTCATCTGACCACATCACCTTCTTCCAGGCCTCTTCTGAGTCGTCCAGGTGGTGAATGGCGAACTTCATGCGGGCCTGTACAGGTTTCTTCTTGAGCAGGGGGACCTTGCGTGCGCTGCAGGATTTCAATCCATGACGGCGTAGTGTGTTACCAACCGTTTCTTTTGTAACTGTGGTCCCAGCTGCCTTCAGTTGATTCATCAGTTCCCCCTTTGGTTTTGGGATGATTCCTCACCGTTCGCATGATCAGGGACACCCCACGAGGCGAGATCTTGTGTGGAGGCCCAGACCGAGGGAGGTTGGCGGTGGTGTGGTGCTTCTTCCATTTCCCCCTTAACTGCACCGACAGTTGATCTTTTCTCTCCAAGTTGCTTTCCGATTCTCTTGTAGCCCATCCCAGCCTTGTGCAATCAACAATCTTGTCCCTGATGTCCGTAGAAAGCTCTTTGGTCTTGCCCATGGTGCTGATGTTGGATGCTGGTTGTTTGGGTGTTGACGGGTGTCTTTTATACAGGTAACGAGGTGAGGCAGGTGTATTTGATGTAGATAATTGGTTGGGATTGGGGCTGTGTCTTAAAGAAAGACTAACTGGCTTGTAGGAGCCAAAATACTTGCTGTTTGGTAGGGGGTCAAATACTTGTTTTTCCTCATCAGATGGTTATCAATTTTTATAAATTCATATGATGTGATTTTCTGGAATTTTCTTTGGGATTCTGTCTTTCACTGTTAGAATGTACATATGATTAAAATTGTAGATTGTTGCATTCTTTGTAAGTGGGCAAACCTGCAAAATCAGCAAGGGGTCAAATACTTATTTCCCCCACTGTAATTATCTTTGATTGGTGTTAAAAACACTGGGAAAAGTATATTACATTAGATCATAAATTGAAAGTGTAATGTCCATTTTTATCATCTAAGCCATAATTAGAAACAATCTCCTGACATAAATTATTGTACTAGAACTCTGTGTTTAAATACCCATTCATTCTTTGTGTATTCAATCATTTCATCATTTACTTTTTCACACAGTGTCAGTGTGACCTTATCTGTCAAAGTGGTGATTAGGAATCACAGCAATGTGTAGTGTCTACAGACAAGCAGGATTCACTCACTTCTTTTGAGCTGCTCTGGGAGTTAGAGTGCTTTTCATCAATGAGGTTCTGTATCCAATAATAGTCCATTAATGAATTATTTGTCTGCGGCATTTTGAACTCATTAATAAGTACAACAGCTCGAACACCATTTCTATTACACCAAACACACCGACACCACCGAAAACCTACCCAATAAAAATGTTTTCTCTGGCTGCATTTAAAACAGTCGACTCCTGCAGAGGCTGAATAAGTGCTATCTGCTGGGTAACTTTGTCAACATCATAATCATCTCTGATTGGTGTTTCGTTGCAGAGCGAACACAACAGATGCTGCCTCATTACCCATACCGTCTTGTCTGAATGCACACACACACACATGCAAGAATGTGCACAGGAAGAGGGCGGGATGGATAATTTGTTGCTTTTATTTATTTTTGCTTTGGATTTAAATGAGGTGGCTAATTGAGGTTTTGTGTATACAGTACCCCCCCCCCCCCCCCAAAACAAACAAACAAACTAACAAACAAACAAAACAAAACACAGCTTAGTTGCAATGAGGATATGAACGTAAAATGAATATAAATCTCATTTAAGTATTGCATACAGTATATGAAGCAGTATATGAAGTTATAGACTAGAACTATGGTTCACAAACACATTAACACAAACAACATCAGTACAGCACAACACACACACACACACACACACACACACAGAGGCCCCTCCCACAGATAGATGGAAACAGTGCACCCAGAGGATAATGGATTAGTATAGATTTAAGAAGATTCCACTGTGTGTGTGTCTGTGTGTGTGTCCTATATCAAGCACAGCTCGTCTCTTAGATACCAAAAAAAAAACCATTTCCATTATAAAGACACCACGTTTAATCTGTCACTTGACTTGCTTTTTTGTGTTTTTGTGTCGAGAATAACTATGTATAGACATGACAATGCACATCTTTGGCTACGTATTCCGTCATGCTAGGAAGAAATGAATGGCCAAAACGCCCCAGACACACACATACAAATCCCACCTCTAGAGTACCAAAACTCAAAGGTATCCACATAATAACAAACACACACATTTATTCATTGTATCTCAGCAGGAAAACATATCTATATGTACTTTGTAGACAGACTACACAATTCTCTCTGAGCTTAGAGACAAGACATAAAAAAGCATCTCTTCGATGGACACAAAATCTGTTATAGTAAATGAGGCGCTTTGTGGCATTGAGCACAGACTGCTTTAAGAAGTGCTTCAGGCTATGACCACTTGAAGATCCCAGCCTTGGACTGTCAGATTGCATGAGTGTGTGTGCCTTTGCTAAATGCAGGCTATTTGGGATTTTAATAATAGATCAATAATGCATGTAATAAAGATTACTGTAGTGAAAACTGGAAAAGCCAATTAATTTCTGCTTAACATAATTTCTTTCCCCATGTGCAGCTCACTTTTTTGTTGTTTGCCTGTGTACAGCACCTACTTTTCACAAGCTGTCTCTAGTTTCTTAGCTTTCCTTCTCTTCAGGCATCCTTATGTCTGCGATTCTCACCCTCTAGTCTAGTCATCATCATCATCATCAGCACCTCATCCACTTTGTCTTCCACCAACCACATCTCCCTCTCTCTCCATCCATTTAAATCACCTCTGCCACCTCACCCTTTTAAGTACCACACACAGTGCATCTACCCCCCTTCCTCCCCCACCCCAACCACCAACATTGACCCTCCCACTCTCAGTGACCTGACCATCTGTGTCTGAGAATTCCAGTCTTCAACTAAACCCCCGTCATACTGGTCTCTGCAGCTACCAAGTATGAGTGTGTGTAGCAGTGGTAGTGGGGGTAAGCGGGGGGGGGGGGGGCGTGCAGGAGCATGGGGTAAGCTCCACTCAAAGCTGTCGTAAACACCACTAATGCATCGCTAAACTTGGGGAATCTCGTGTACATTCGCGCACGCACTGGCTGACACACACACACACACACACAAAAATAATCCCCCATAAACCTACATTTTATCGCTTACCACACCATTAGCTCAGCTGTGGCATTCTGCCTGGAGATGTCAAAACAGAGGGACTACAAGAGTCTGTGCTGTTTCTTTGTTGCTCTGTGAGTAGAATCCACATTTCCCCGGGCCTTGTGAGAGATGAAAAGAATTATGTCCTTCTCAGCTGGGAAACAATGTAATATTAACTGCAACCAGCCTTCTGTGTGTGTGTGTGTGTGTGTGTGTGTGTGTGTGTGTGTGTGTGTCGCCAAAACTGTAAAACAAGATGTAAATTTAGACACTTTGAACTGCAGCTCTGGGAACAATGTTTTTTTCTTCATTTAAAGTTGACTTTGTCAGCTTTTTCAAAAGTAAGCATTAATGCTAGCTATATTTGAACTGTTTAGTGTTTTATTTCATAGGCAGTTCAACAGATATTGATGTAATTAACATTTTGTTGCTTGCTGGATTCATATTGCAAACACTTTTCAAACTCTCAAGATTTGATAGAATAGTCTAAATTTTCCACACGGAGGAATGATTTCTCTCGTTTCCTTAGACAAACAAACACACACACACACACACACACACACACACACACACACACACACACACACGCACACGCACAAAGGTAGCAGACAGGGGCTGTGTGAGGCTGTCTACAGAGTGGCGTCAGTGACAGAGAGGTATCTCCTGGGGGGTTTGAGCTGGGGAGTGAGGTGACACTGTAACAGTCTCTGATCAACTCAGGAGCTGGGGAAGTGTTTGTGTGTGTGTGTGTGTGTGTGTGTGTGTCACATGACCTCACCTGTCACAATCTGTCTTTGCATTTGTTTGTTTGCGAGTCAGTGCAGGTGTCACTGAGTGTCTGTTAGAACACATTTGTGTGTATTACTCAGTTTGCTACATACAAAACACTTCAGTTGTCAGCCACAGACCCCGTCTCCCTCAGAGGCCTACACTCCAGTGTCTGCTTCATGGCGATGAGAGCATCTTTGCACTGAGGTGTAGGTGCTGTGAACATTTTCAGTTGAAATCCAAAGTTAGTTGCAGAATATAATTATAATTGCGCCAAATAATTACGATGAAATTGTTTCTTTAACAGCTGAAGGCTTTTGATTGGGTAATTTTCAGTTTATTTCAAGATAAACGCTGCAATCAGGAAAGCATAGCTCAACCAAGTCTCAGTTTCTTTGTCACAGATGCCATTCAAAAACAGCATGACTGCCAATGAGTGTTAATGAAAAATGCAGCTTCCTGAATAATAATGATGCATTTTGGGGTGTACTTTGCAGCATCTGTATTTCCCATAAAACAACTGCTTTGTTTTTATCATAGGGTGATTTTATTGTAACAAAATCTAAACTTGCACCATTAATAACACTGGCTGACCAGATTGTTCATTAATTAAAAGGATTGGGTGTCCAAAATGCATCATTACAGTTTGTTCCTTCACTGTACCGTACTGTTAGTCCCATGGTAAACAGAAATGGCATCCAGAGCTTTGTTTTGTTTGTAGTTCCCATATTTTCCCAACAAAGTCAATTCCCTGTTTGAACAAAGTGCCTGAATATGCAAAGACTGAATAATCTCTCTCAGGGAGATAGTAAAAACATCCACTTCATGGCGACCTGTGAGTCAGTCTACTTAAGACAGCAAAGACAAACACTTGTGCAAGGTGAGGCGAGGTTAAAGAAAAATCACGAACAACATTCTGCAGGAAACAAAGCGAGAAACATAAAAATGAAATAAAATGGAGTTTGCATTTTCATGGTGTCAACATCTGAATTTAGCTTGACACTGGGTTGTGTTTGGGTTTTTTACTTAAGCTGTTTGACTCAGCTGTCATGATGAAATCAAGCAACATCCTTTGTATTTCTTCCTTTGTTTTTGTTACATTTATTTTATTTTTTATTTATTAGGCTAGGTGTTTTAATGAGGAATCAACTCTCAACCCCTAAATTTATAAATATGTCTGATGCCACAGTTTGATTTACCATTTGCCCCCATGTGGTTAATATTCATTTTGTATGCTAAAATAGACTAAAATAGACTTTAGTAAGAGTGTCAGTGACAAAACATTGCTTTTCATTAATCTAATACAAAAGACAAACTTGTGGTCCCTTTTTTTTCTTACAAGACAAAAACAGGATTACTTTGAGCTTACATGTTGATACAAAAACAAGGCCAGGTAGAAGTAGAATTCATACTGTTCACTTCCAGGCCACTGAAAAAAAAAGCTTAAGTTATTACTCCGGTGAGAGAACCACTTAATTTTACAGGTCGCATAATTATGGAATCAATGGGAGGTTTCTTGAAGAGAGAATGTAATTTGGTACACATTAAGGGAAGACGGAGACAATGCTCTGAGACAGTACACAGTACAGTAGTAGGGCTGCAACCGATGTTAATTTTCATTATCGATTAATCAGCCAATTATTTCCTCAATTGATTGTATCATCTAAAAAGATATCAGAATAGTGAAAAATGCTTGTTATAAAACATTCAAATTGCCTGTTTTATGCAGCCAATAACTGAAAACCTAAACCATACCACTCTCATGTCTGTAATGTTAGTTTAGCTTAGTATAAAGACTGGCAAAAGGGAGAAACAGCTAGCCTTTTTAATCCATAATAAAAAGTGTAAAAATAAACAAAACACATTGTAGTTATGTGGCAGACTTGCTGAAGTCTAGTCTTCCCGCTAAAGGCTTAGGGAAGAAGTCAAGGAATAGTTCCTTACATAATATATGAAAATTGTATGTCTTTCCAGACTTTAGCTAAGCTAAGTTAGCCAGCTGTTGGCATTAGCTCTACATTTACCCCACTGTCATGGACAAAATGGTATCAATCTTCTAATGTAACTCTTGACTAGAAAATGAATAAGTCTATCTCCCAAAATGTCAGCCTTTCCCAGTCATGTACAAACAGTAATGAACCGGGTTACAGTCCAGTAGCTTTGTGTTCATCTTATTTGTCTGAGCCTCAGAGAAGGCAAAAATGTGTGCACATTGTCAAGCCATTCTGATGTCCCATTTTGGAGAGAAGGAGAAACCTTCCTTATTGCTAATAATCCAAGGTCGGTGCGAGTCGTACAAACACAGTGCAGCTCCCACCACTATGCTCTCCTTTGTGTTGATCACAGAGACCAGCTGGCCATCACCTTCCCACAAAATCCATATATCAGTTGCTTTATCAGAACTAGCAGATTGATTCCTGAATCTCATCCAATTGGCAAAAGGTCATGGTTATTAAAACATAAAAAAAAATGGGAAGTGGGATATTGCAGCGTTCAGAACTATAGGAAATGAAGTTGATTTAATGCCAAATGTGCATCCCTAAATGCCAACATGGCTAACACATGTAACAGCTGATTTTATTACTGGATTTAGATTTTAGAATCCGCTGCAGTTTAGGGCTAAGGCATTGTAGCTGTGAGCTTACTCTACAGAGGATTAATATTCCTGAATCCTACAAGCTTAGGGAATAACTTATTGTCAGTGTAGAAAAAGCTGATGGATCCTGGTGTGTATTTTCTCCATCTGGGAATACCAGCTGAGGAGTCTGCTATTGGACAGGTAATGTTATCCCTTGAAATCCCCCATATTTGTTTGTATATGCTTTATCTGCATTATTCAGCACTTTGAATGTTTAGCTAAGGTAAATATCTGAAATTTAATATATTTATTTATAAGGTACTGTTGTACCTTTTTTGGTACAACAGTAAAAAATAACAGTATTCCCAATGAGTAATTCACTTTAAAAAGATATGGTGATTTAAAGACATTTTTAAAATACTGAGTAGTGAGCTTCCATCAGCAGAGTTTTTAATAGGATTTTCAAATATATCACTTTTTTTATGTATCTGTGTACAATCCTCATTTCATTTTTTTTTCCTCTCTCCATGTTCTCTTAGAAAGGGCCTCTGATATTTACTACACCTGGGAGAATTTTCCCCATCTGTGGTTCCAGACTTCATGCCAGCACGTACATATCAATACATCAACACCCAGGAGAATCTTCTGAGGTAGGAAGAGACAAGGATCAACACTTTTGCTTTATATCTGAAGTGTGCGCACATTTGTGTGTGTGTGTCATATGAAAGAGAGAAAATAAGAGCATTAAGAGAGGAGGGAGATAACTAGAGAGGTGAATATGTATTCCTGTGTGCAAAAGAAATGCACTGTTGCTTAGTGACTTTATTAGTAAAGTATAGACTGAGGTATGCGAGGAAGAAAGCGAGAAGTGGAGGGGGGTGGGGGGGTGGAATAAAATAAACTGGTATGTCAGTTGAGCTGACAAAGCTACAGAAGTGTAGGTATAAGGAAGAGGCATTAACATTATATAACATTTATATACTGTATATTTACACATTTATACTTTGGTACAAAAAGGTGCATTGGACACTATGCTCCAGCTATACAAGCAATGTATCGTGGCTTCACACTGCTCGGCCTCTCTCAGCCAGTCTGTTGATACAGGACAGGAGACAAACTGATTACAAACGTTGGCTTCAAGAGGAGTAATGCTGATTGCAGTGGACCAGCTCCTCAGCCCTTGCCAGTATACTTGATGTCACATCCAGTCTAAATTGCACACATAAGGCTTATGACCCGATCCCTCTGGGTATCTTGTGACCTTTGGTCACAGGAATGTTGATCAATATTCACTGTTTTTATCAATATCTTAATGTTTTGGAAGCTTTATGTTATTTGGAACGTGGTTGTATGGACAGAAATAGTGTTTTGAAGAAAACTCCCAATTAAAGTATAAACATATACTATACATTACTATATAGTACATATAAACAGTAAATATGGCCAAAACATGGACATTCGCCTGGTATACTTTTGAAAAATTGTGTAATAACTCTTGTATATTAGTTTCTTTTCATCAAATTTAGAGTCACAGTTGTATTCCAGGTGTATTAGAAGTCTGTTGCAATGAGTTGGATGATGGTTTTGATGGTGATATTAAAATATAGATTTTATACCAGGCGAGGATGAAAATATTTTCCTTTACTGCATCTCCATTTACTCTTTAACAGAAAAATTAATAGGTTCATCTACAGTTATTCATATTCCTTAGCTTCTGACCTATCAAAGGAGACCAGAATTAGGCATTTAGGCCTAATGGTTGAGGAGTTATTAATTCATTATTATAATCGTTATTTTAGGCGTTATTCAAGGAAATAGGTGTCACAGGTTGTGGTGAGGCAGGTTGGTGGACCCAAAAGCAGGACACATAGAGACTGAGTGGAGTTCAGTGATTTATTTAACCAAACAAAAGGCAAGCACACTTACTGGCAGAGTAGCTGATAAGCTGAGTCCAAAAACAAGGTAATCGAAACAGAATCCAAAGGAAGCAGGGAAACACGACGAGCAAGGCAGACAACATGAGACAGAGCGTATACACACGAAAATGACCAGACAAAGACTGAGGGAAACAAGCAAGGATATATACACACACACACACACACACAGGGTTAACGAGCTGGGAGGAGGTACACAGGTGATACTAATGGGACTAACGAGACACAGGCAGGCAGAGAGAGAGCGGGGGAAAACAGAGAGACTGACATGCAGAGGGATCACTGGGGCAACAGACATGACACAGGTTACTGAACACTAGAAGATAGACAAGACAGAACCCCAATACCCAACAGACCAAAATAACAGATAATAAACTGACCAAACTCAAAAGTGCAAAACATGGCAAGGCTGACAGGCAGAGTGTGACAGGTGTCTAGTAGTATAGTCTCCAAGTGGATAACTAGAGAAAGCTGTATCCATATTGGTAAGCCATGTGCGTTCTTCTGGTTGATGACCTTCATAAAGGCTGTACCTTTTTACCAGTTCTGTTGCCAAGGATTATACTTTCCGCGTATGCGAGGCTCCGCTAGGGCCAGCATGACGAAAAAATCATCATCAGTTATGATACGCATCATCAGTCTGTGTGGACGTCTGCGTACTCCCGTTTTTTGTCGACTAGTGCTACCAGGGCAAAACCGATCTACTGCGTATGTGACAACGTATCCACCAAGCTGATTGCAGAAAGTAGTCCACGTCCGCGGGGTCCGCTGCTGTCCGTGTCCGCATCCACTCCCGAGTATATTCGAGACTTAATTGTGCAGCAGATGGGATTGGGGTTAGTACCTCCAAGTCTGAGGCTCCTTTAGTTTGGGAACAAGTTTCTGCCCCAAGAAAATACCAGGATTTGTTCACAAGTGAGGCTAAAGTTGAGTGCAAGATCAATTATAGGGGACTCAATGATATGGTTTAATATCTGAGAGACTGAGAGAGCCGAGTCTGAAGGTAATGCTTTCAGTTTACCAGTTGAGGTACATTCTAAACCTCACAAATGGCTCTGCGTAGTGACCAAAATAATGACATTGCAGATATAGGAAGCTGAATGAACTTTTTTCACAGGGCATTTGGGCCACATGGGGTGAGGAGCTAAGACAGTGAGCTCAGACAACGTCCAAAGCTCCATCGCATTGGAAGGAACCAGTTGAAGTGGTTGGGACCTCTGGTCAGGATCCCTTCTGGACATTTCGTTGTGGAGGCACATCACTGACATTAGACCAGTGGGGTGGACCCCAATCCCACTGGAGGGATATCCTACCTGACCTGGGAATGTCTTGGGATCCTTCAGGAAGAGCTGGATAATTCAGCCAGGGAGAAGGATGTCTGGACTATTTTGCTTAAATCCGAATATTTAATTGACATCTTAAATACTGCATTGAATTAAATTAACTGGCACATAAGTGTATAGAAATAGAGCACATGTTGGTTGGGCCACTGACTTTTATTCTTCTGTCTTTTTGTCTTTCATAATAATTTTAATTTCAGCCTGAGCTGTGCTATCACGCTGAGCGGCATTCATTTTAGATGGATAGAAAACATTGTGTTATCAGGGCTTTTAGCCTTTGTGCAAACAACCCTTTTAATTAAGACTGTTCAGTTGTGCTCCAAACTCATATTTGCAGAGGGTGGGGGTGGGATGAAATAGCAAGAAAGGACAAGAGATACAGAAAAAAAGAACTGAATATGACCAGACCCAGCTGTGGTAAATGTCACAAGGTTCTGATGCCAGAAATATCAAACAGCATAAAAAAATTTTTTTTTAAAAATCATAATAAGTAAGAAAAAACACCATCGCAATCAGTTTTTCTCACAAATGTAAAGACTCAATTATGCAACCAAAACCTAGATTTGTAAACCACAAGATTAAGTGACAACACCACATGGACAACTGGAGTCTGCAGGATAAAATAAGTCATGAGAGCAGCCTAGTGCTTTCAAACTTAACGTAAAGACTGAGCCAAACTGCATGTGAGAGAACAGACTATGCTCCAGCTTAACCTGAAAAACCGAATGTGTTGTGGTGGCAGCCCGGCTGACGGTGAGTGTCCTGGTTTTTTCTCCTTTTTATCAGTTATTCTGCTTTTTCCTTGGTTTTCTGTTCCCTGCCTGCCTCTCTGTGTTTCTCCCTGTGTGCTCTCTCTCCCTCTGCTCCTGAGCCCAGCCAACTACCTGCACCTGCATCTCATCAGCCACCTCGTCAGCCTGCCACACCTGCCAGTAATCAACCTCATGCCTGTATTTCAACCCCGGTTCTCCACACCATCCTCGCTTGATCGTCGTTGCTCCATACCAGGTGCCTCTCCGCGTTCAGGCTTTCATGTTTTTTCACGTTTTCCCTGTACCTTAGCCGTCATCCCTAACCCTGTCTCTCTGTCTGTTTCCCTCCCAGGTACACTCACCCTCGTCCTCCGTTCAGTCGGCTGGGCTCATCCACCGGCCCTCTCCTCCTAAGACTTCCCTCACGGCGTCCTCCCTGTTCTCCCACCGCTCCTCGCTTCCTCAGCCCCAGTGTTCCCCGGCTCCCTGGCCCCTGTCTCCTTGGTTCCCCGTGGTGCTTCCCCGAGATCCACCTTTTCCTCCACTCCAGTCCCTCTACCCCTTTCTCCCTCAATAAACCTCCTTCCCTCTGAACATTGCATTTGGGCCTTCTCTGTCCCCACACACACAACCCCGTAACAGAATGTAGTGTCTAGTTGGCAAACATGAACACTTAAAAATGTGAGTGGGGAAAAGTGTGACAGACCCTGGGAAAATTTTCTAGGGAAATTAAACTAGTTCTGAGTAAATAACAATGACAAATATAGCTCAAAACTGTTGTAGTGAACAAGCCAGTGTGGATTGGTTCATTTATATCAAATAAATTTGGAGATCCCAAATTCTTTCTCTCCCTGAGAGAAAGAAAAGGAGGAGGTTTGAGATATCAACCCTCAACAGACAGCTGAAGCGACCCAAAGGAGGAGGTGAAAGGTTTGCTTTCCCTAAGTGCTGTTTTTGGGCAGTTCGATCGTAAAACTTTGGCAGCAGCCGAGATAAGACTCGGGGCCTGACTGATTGAAAATTAACACAGGAGGGCAGGAAACTCTAAACTGCCCCCCCCCCCCCCGTAACCATGACATTCCTCTTTGTTTAATTACCTCACATCAAAGGATATTCTTTGATGTGACGAGAAACTCCAGACCAGAGAAAGACCAAAGGAATACTGTCTCCTCAAAACTCAAAGCATTACCTTGTTTAATTAAATAATCTTTAAGTTACTTAACAGGTCTCTCCACTCCATTTGAGTAGTTATGTTACCATGTTGTTGTTGAAAAGAAGAATCCATAAACAAGTTAATTTTGCAGTGCTTTAATTTTCAGCAAGGATCCCTGACATTTCTTCAATTTATGTTGTAACCAATGCTTTGTTCCCAACACTTTCTGACACTTCCTTTAGAAATGATATGATAAAGAAATGTTATCCTATGCTACTTGATTAATTTTACAGCTCTAATTTAATGTTAAATAACTAATTTTCCCAGCTCCTGAGCAAATCATTGTTTAAAGAACTAATCATTTGCTTCATTCTCCTAATGGAACCAGAGTTCCCCCAAGAGGACAAAATAAGTATTACATGCCATCGTTCTGAAATGCTGTTTAATCTTACCGTTTATCGTTCATAATATGATGCCATGTTCGTATAACTTGCCCTATATATTTA
>NW_024041334.1:0-17393 GCF_014851395.1 Micropterus salmoides
TCCTTAGGGAGCGATTAAACAATAAATGAATCCTCTGAAACTTTGTAAACCTACTATCTGTGTCTTGGTAAGTGAAGAGTAAAAATAAACCGCAGGAAGCGGGGAAAAAAGACTGGAAAGTTAATAAGACCTCAGGGCATTTCAAGAACCCATAAGTTGCCATTAGCCTCAATAGTCTGAGCTTCAATTAAGGCAAAAGCAGTCCTGTTTGGCAACAAAAAAGATTATATTCAGCATTAACCTGGGCAACAATCCTGCTGTTTTTAGTAAGGAAAGATAGTCATGGCAGCACATATTATTAAGACAAAGATTTAATGAAACTCAACAGAGCAGTCCCTTCTAAAAACTTTAATGACGCCACTTAGTTCTGTGACTCTGATTGACAAGTCTTAGGACCAATTGAACTTGGTGAATAGGAGCAAAGTATGTCTGAGAAAAGGTTGACATTCATGATATATCCCTTTCATGTCTGAATGGTGCAATGCCTCTTTAAAGATATTTTTCATCTCACTTCATTAATTCAAGCACGACAGTTAATTAGGCAATGGATTTTTATATTAGAGACTTTCATGCTGCTGCAGCATGATGCACAAATATTCTGCTATCACTGGTGAATTTTAATCAGCTACAATGCAGCTGTTTTAATACAACTGGAAAACTGTAAGGATAGCCTCTATGCAATGTTTATAGAATCGTTGCATCACACCTCATGGCAAATCCACATACAGAGTTTCCCAATGGGAATATGATGATGATGTGGAAGATGTGGAGTATCAGTATAGCAGTCTCTTGGTGGTACCACATGATGTGTTTATGAAGTCACTACTTGCAGTTAGATGTAAATGATATTGGGATTAAAGAAAATTTTCAGTAAAATAAGTCAGTCTTGGGGTGCCCCCGTGGCTAAGGGGGCTAAGACCACAACATTCCCGGTTTGAGTTGTTCCCTCTCACCTTTCCGGTTATTTCTCTACTGGCGCTGTCTAATAAAGACAATTAGTAGTTATTTATTTATGACTTGTGTTGTACAAAATTATAATGCCAAGGATAACCTTCAAAAGTTAGAAGAATTTAACCATCACCTGATAAGTCCACTTCAGCAAGCCAGCTTTACTGATTGAAAATGAGACAGCTGGAACATGAAGAGGCCTGGTACTCTTTAAAGTCATATTATGCTTTTTGGCTTTCGCTCTCCTTTATTGAGTTATATATCTTTTTTGTGCATGTAATAGTTTTGCAAAGTGAAAAAGCCCAAAGTCCACCCCAAAGGGAGTTCCTATCTCCCACAGAAAACATTGCTCTGAACTGCCTGAAAACTGCTCGTAAATCAATAAATCAATCTTTGGATACGTAAAAAACCCTAAACAATCCCCTGTTTGTAACTTTCAGTCTTCCGAAGTGCCCTCTTTGGTTTCCTTGTTCTTCTGCACCTCCTCCAACTTCTTGTCCTTCTCTTTCAACTTCTCGTTCATGGCTGCCATAAGTGCTGTGCAAAAAATGCGCGTCATAATAGCTGTTAGTCCATCATGCCCTCAAAAACACACTGAGCTGCAGTACACATCCGCCTGCTGCCTCCACTCTCCCATCCAGACACTAGCTACCCTCCAGGCAGTCAATGGACATAATAAAACTTTATGCATGAAAGATACTTTTGTTACAGATTAATAAAGCACTACTCTGAAACTCTTGCTCTAGTCTAGTTGAACAGAAGCTGTGTTTACACAGGGTTAAAAGAGGAGCTGCAGCATGTGCGGAATAACAAAAAATATGGTGTTTTTTGAAAATGAAACCATGTAAACCTTTTCTGGTACAACCCCTAAATAAGATTTTGAACCTGACAATGAACATATACATATGAACTCTATATATATAATATGAACTCTTTCATCATTCTACCCATTTCTCTATTGAGGCTACTTTGTTGGCTGTTGTTGTGTAACATATTAGTTCAAAGTTTTGGGAAGATATTGTTTGCTTTTGTGCCAAGTGATAAGTGAGAAGATTGATATGCTAGTGGTGAATAGTGGTTAGGTTAGCTTAGCTTAGCATAAAGACTGTAAACAGGGCATAACAGCTAGTCTGAATTTAAGTAATTGGTGGCACCGTGGCAATGTGTATGGGTGGGTGGTAGGCCTGTTATTGAACGTTAGGGCCTACATGTGCAGTGAGGCAATTTGGACGATTTAGAAATCCCCAAAAATGCATGTCTGGGAAACAGAGGACGTAAGATCACTATAGCTAACATCACAACAACAGCATGTCTTAGTAAACTAGAAAGTAAGCTGAACTCATGCAACTTTAATTTAACATTACCTGATACACAAATCATGGTTGGAATAGTGTTTGTTTCCCATTTACAGATCCAGGACTGTGTACACACAGAGGATTTTTTTTCCCACGCACACACAGAACGGGCAGCTAGCGGACCATGAGGGGGTATTCACTGAATTTGACAAAAAAACATATTTTAGTTTAGAATTGCTTACTCCTACCTTTAATTAATGAGCTGTAGAAGTGCTGGTAGGGGGATTATTTACCTCTGCTCAGATTCCTCTGCTTCCATTCTTTGCGCTAGGCTAGGCAACCGACCTGTCAGTGCTAGCTTAATATTTAGCATAAAGGTATGAGAGTGGCATCAGTGGTATCAGTGTTTTCATCTAAGCCTCGACAAGAACACAAAAAAGCGTATTTCACAGAATATCCTGAGTCTTTCCAGCTCTTTGTTACAGAATACTTTACTCCAATCAATTTCTTTTGAACGTGGTCTTTGTCTCTCTGAGCTGTTGCTGTGAATTAAAACTAAGGAGAGGAAGCAATGTTCCTAAACGGCCCCTTGGGGCTGCCACCCTGTGATGGGTATAGGAGGCCATGCCACAGCCCTCCTCCAGGTGTCTGGGTACCAGCTTGAAATACATTAACTTTCACATTAGAGCCTAATAAGGCAGAGCAGCAGCGGCTTCTGCACCCTGCCAGTATCTTTCATGTGCCCAATTACTGACAGATCCCCAAAATCATATTCACCTTTTACCACCTTTAATTAGTTCTTTATCACTACTGCTTTTCCTGGATGTCAACTCCGGGCCCAATATACTCCTGTCAGCATGCTGCGAGACGACTGCATTAATCAGAAGCTGAGATCCCCAAAAGATGCATAAGCATTTACAATTTGTCTCACACACTGGATTCCAGGGGCTTCTGTCACTGTGGGTTATCTACACTCAGCATTGTCATCACGGGCACAAGTGCAGTAGATACTGTGGAGTTGAATGGAAAGAAATAGACAGCGAGAGAGCAAGCACTGAATAGCAAAAGAACTGAATGTCAAATAATGTCAGTGAAAGGTTTTTTGTTGTGCAAAAGATGGAGCATTATGTTTGCTTAAATTACATTCTTTGGTACAGCAAAGTAAAATTATCTCATAATTTAACCTGCTGTGGTGTCTTTTTTTCTTCACTTGGCATAGATTTGATTTGACATGTTAGATTAACAAAATATCAAAATCTCCTACTTTGAACTGTTTACAGCACATCACTTAACACTGCTGCAGAGTATGTTTATTAGTGAGAATCCTGACAGCCGATATGGATTTATGGGGAGGTGGAACCAGAACATAGGTCTGACAAGTTTTTAATTCCACATTAGCGTCTTCCTGGTGGAGCCAAACAGGCTTACCATTAGACATTCATTATATTGATCGTGCAGCAGCGTCGAGTCTCGTAGGAAAATGAGGTTTCTCTCCTTTTTGTCTGTCAGCTAATTATTGAAAACAAGATTTGCTTCTGATTAAGGGAGCAGATCGTTGTCGCTGCAGACACATTGACATGCACAAAACACCTGAGGTTAGTGGAGGGAGGTGGGTGGATATGGTTGGGGCAAGGTCTTTCCACCTTAAGCCTATTAAAGAAACAGATGCCAGATTTTACAAGGTTTGCTATAACAAGATGGATTAAATAGCACCATGTGTCTGGATTTTAGGCGCTGAATTTGTGCAAACATTTATGTAACAATATGGCTGTGTTTGCGTTTCCAGTTTAAACCCATTGACAAAGAGGTTGTCTTTGCTTTCTGGGCCAATTTTGGTGACACTGGGAACTATGTAAGAATTGCTGACACTTTTGTCCAGCTCTATCCTTTTGCTCACTGTCTGTCGCACACAAAACAAACACTATTATCCTTTTATGTTCAGCGAATAGATCATGATGTCAAAATTAGACACTTACAACACTTGTTAATGAATGGATTGGGGGGTTTTGGTGTTCTAAAATCTGCCTCACCTCTGCTCCTTCGACCTGTCCAAATGTAAATGTCACTCCTTTCCATCAACAAGTGGCCTTTTCCAAGATCCTACCTGTAATGAGTTGTGATGAGTGTCAAAATAAAAAAGAAGAGTCATTACCGACGCCTTCAGACAGCGTGACAAAGCGTTATTATTTGACGCTAAAGGTACCATTCAGCATCCATATGAAATGCCACAGTTTGCTACATCGCAGCAACACAAAGGAGGCTATCCCAACCTGCTGATACTTCATCAACTACGCTTTGTGACTTTTTCTGAAAGCGTTGGCATTGGACACCCTGAGATGAGAATGGTCTGGCACAACATGGGTCAAAGTGACCCAACAGAGTTTTTAGTTTCTATATCTTTGCTATAAATTAATTTGATCATTCAGTGTTCCAGGTATTCAATCAGTTAGTTTGTTTTTTATCATCACAAATCATTATTTTATTTTTCCTTTATTTTTTTGTTATCACTACCCTTCTAAAACCTTTAATGGTTTAAAAGAGTTATGCAAACCCACTTCTAATGCACAACATGGGTCATTAATGACCTGTATTTATTCCCTATGTTGCTTCATGCATGACTGAGTGCTTTCAAATAATGTATTTTATCATTTAATATTCCAGGTATTCACTAAATATCTTGTTTTGATTACCACAAATCATTATTTTTATTTTTAGTTACTGCTCTTTTTATTTTAAATGGTAAATTGTCTGTACTTGTGTAGCATCTTTCTAGTCTTTCCAACCACTCAAAGTGCTTTTACACTACAGCAGACGTGTTCAGTTGTGAAATGTGTGACTAGTGAATAGTAGTTTGCAGTAAATATGTTATGAATTGCAAACATTTACAAATATCAAAAGTTCCTATAGTTCCATAGTGAATACAGTTGGGTCATTTTTGACCCATGTGTGTACACTTGATGTTGAAATACAAAAAAGGTTTGTTCATGCGGTATGAAAGTAAAAATATAAATAATGATTTGTGGTAATCAAAAACAAGATATGTAATGACTACTTGAAACATTAAATGATGAAATAAAATGATTTCAAAAGGTATTGGAACAAAATAATCAGCCATGTATGAAATAACATAGGAAATGAATATGGGTAATTTTTGACCCATGCTGTGCATTAGAAGGGGGTTTGCAAGTAACTGCCTTCAAAAAAAATAACTAAAAGATCACTGGACAGCAAGGGTCAATGTTGCTTCAGGTTCATAACCAGAGAACAAATGTTGCATACATCGTGAAGAACTTTATGTACTCTCTATGGATGCCCAAGGCTATGTGTAATAGCATCACACTGTCCATACAAAGGTTTCCCCATCTCATATGATAAATCTGTAATGGAGGGATTTGATGCTAGTTCGCCCTGTGGAGCTTGTCTTCCCCTTTGACCCAACGCCATAAACGGCCTCCTGTCCCAGGAGGAGCAATGTAATTGCTCATTTTGTAGATACAGCACCTTGTGACCAAGTCACTACTTAATTATTTACATGTCTTCCTGGTGGGCCTTTCCTCTGAATCGTACAGCGATACTGAAATATGACAGAGAGGTTGAAAAACTCACCTCTCTTCTCCCCTGAGATGTCTTTGAAAATGCACAGAATTGATTTTCTTTTTCATTTCTTTAAGACAATAACAGTGAGTAAAGGGTATCTGAGCAGAATGTATATTGTTGTTGTATATTGTAGAGAGTGGCAGGGTAATTGTGCTGTGATGTAGTGAGGGTACAGGCCGTGGCCGCAGGTAGAATGCCAGAATGCACACTGTGGAGCTGTGGAGTAATTGATCTGCATTGCTGTCTATTCTCGGTTTCACTGCAATATTTCTGGATCACGTACTGTTCTAGAAACCCTTGATCAACATGCTGAATCATTACATGTAATTCTCAGCTGAGTCATAAATCAAATTGGGATGGGAGAAGGAGATAATGTTTCTTTTTTTCCTTTTGTTTCTCTGCACTACATTTATAAATTTTGACTCCTCGCTGTCGTCATTTCTTCCTCATTGTTATTCAAGTGCATCCTTTTAAAAGAAAAGGTGGAAAACATTGGCTGCCTAAGTTGGGCTTTTCACTTGCTACACATAAGTTATTTTGGAAGTGGAAAAAATACATTCTGGGTACAATATAGTTGCAGACATCCCCACCCAACCCCAAAAAAGAGAAAATCAATGAAATTGATAATAAATTGTGTAGGCATGCTTTGTCTTATTTTGCCTTTCTGTGCATGGGCGAGGCATCCTGGCACGGCAACACTCTTAGACATCTTTGTGTGAATATGAATAATGTATTTTTCATTTACATTCACCCTCATCCTACAGTATGTTAGGGGCATTAAGAGATAGTGGGATGTACAAACACAGAGGTTAGAAATGAGATCATTCCTTTAGGACTGTATGGAAATGCAGTGCATCTGTTGTTTCTATCAGGCTATTTTCCTCTGCTGCCGGCACTAATTCCATCTATGTGAAGGTAGGATGATTTTAAATGCAAGCAAATGCAGTGGCATTCAGGAAGCTAATGAGCGAGGCAATGCAAGGTAAAGAGAGGAGGTGAGTATGAGAGACAATCCTCTCACTGTTTATCAAAGTGGTCTAATCAGGTCAGTTACTCATCTCTGACGTCACCTAATCTCACACTTGTGCGTCCCTGCCGCAGACTGATGACACTTTATGAGCCATTCCTCACTGATAATATTACCCGGGTGCATTGTTAAATGCATTATGTCATCCGGTAATATTAAATCACATACGGCCCACCATAAACTAAGTTTGAACACTAATGTCAGGGGAGATAGAATTCAAAAATAAAGTCTAAATTGCGGAGTGTGCAGATGAATGCAATGGGACAGATAAGGAAACAGAGACTAAGCCAGATGTTTTATTCCTGGGTGTGTCTTTGGAGTCTCGCCTCGTTTTTTCCTGTTGCTGAGCTAAGCTGTTTGAGCAAAGCATCGTGGGAACTGTCATCTCCGCTGAGCAGCAGATGAAATCAGGTGGTCATCAACAACAAGGGGAGGCAAAACTGAACCAGAATTTGCCCTGAACACTGAAAACTTTTGTTCTTGTGGACAAAAACCCCGTGAATAATCTTGTGCAATAAATGCTTCATTTTCTTGTGAAATTAAGACAGCCCCACCACCACCTTGTTTTGTGCAGCCTCAGCAGAATCTTTCTAAACTGAATTATGTAGCAATTTGCTGTGTCTTTGATGTGATAAATTTGAAGCCCCACTGAATGTACACAGACTTGAGGGTCTGTGAGCAACTATCAATGGTGTTGTGCTATACGAGTGGAGCTCCCTCCCTTCCCTCCTGAAAACAGAAAGATGAGACTGTAGCTGTTGGGCTTTTCTGAATAAAAGTGCTTCGTTCAGAGTCCGGGGCTTCCTGATTCGGGCCGATTATACCGTTGTGGCTACAAAAATGATGACTATTCAAGAGAAGAGAAGGATGCTGACTGGTAGTAACCTCAGGAAAGGACAGGGAAGTGAAGGCTGGGAAGCTGCGCGTGTGGTGTGAAGGGGGGGGGGGGGGGGGGGGGGTCAGATTTATTATAACAAGAGGCTAAAATTAAGACCATTTATCTGGGATGATGTTTCATTCGTGAAACGTGACAGTCACACGTGTGCCCATTCCCTTCTCAGACGTAACTCTGTGCTTCCAATCCATTTCTGTTTTTAGCTTTGTGAAAAGATTGCAAGGATGGAGGTCAGGTGTTGTTTTTTCCCCTCTTTTCATTCAGTCTGAAAAAAAGCATAAGGTTCTGTGGTATTTGTGGATCAATAGCGTTGCTCCATTGGTGAGTTCCTTGGTATGGGTGACACAACTTCGCAGTTATTTGGAATTGAATTAGGGGGGTAGGGGAGGGAGGCGGAGATGATGAAGAGTATCAATCATTCTGTCTCTTGTGTGAAGTTATTTGTGTGTCGACACAATCGGGCAATAATGAAAGTTCACTTGTTCACCACTGAGGGTTTTGAGGGTAAATTTACTTTCCCCAGGACACCAGAACTGGAACAAAGGGAGCCAACCTCAGCAGAGGAAGCAATGTCAATACAATCTGAGCGATTTTTTACAACAGTTTGTCCTGACGATGTTTGTTATGACATAAGCCTTTGGGGGTTCACAATGCCACATTGCACGGCCCGAACACAGATTGCTATACGCTCAGTTTTATCACCCCTATTAACAGAAACATAGCTGCTGTTAGCAGTTTTTCCTCAACCCTAACTGATGTCTGACACAGGACCTACTGTATCGTCCTTTGCTCTATTCATTACTTGTCCGTGATCGCTTTCACAATCGTAGCAAAAAATAAAAGGCAGAATTACCTTTCCCCCCTTACATACAAATCTTCTTTCCCCACCACTTCTCCTTTGCTTCTGCAGGAGACTGATCACCCCATCCCTCCAGAAAAGATTTGATAACATTACTGTGGAACTGCCCTCTCCACTGTCTCAGTATTAGAGAGCGTGGTTGCGATGGAGAATAGTTTAAGTGAGATTGATTGAACCCAGTTGGCCCGGATTCCTAGTGTGTCAGAGTCATTAACACAGGGATTGGCTCATAACCTGTCAATCAGACAGATGGATGGACGAGGCAGTGTAGCAGAGGGGGGACTGCGAATGAGGGAGATGTCGACTCTGATGACTAAGGGTGTTAGGGTGGCACTGCAGAACCACCCTGAGCCTCTGGTAGGCGCGGGTTCCTCATGTTCAACCAATCTGTCACCAAACATAGAGGACTAAATGTGTCCCAGCATATTTTGGGAAGCCTTCAGTTTGAGTTTGGCTTGAAAGCTGCATTAAGGCCTGTTCAACACAGCTACACCTAAGATTAACATTAGTTCTGAATTGAACCAAACATGTAAAAACCCAAGTGGCATTACAACACTAAAACCAAGTCTGGGGACATTAGAGACGTTTGAATGTAATCAACTAAGCAGCTACTTTAAATCCACATAAATTAAACTGAAAGAGTAATAGGCACCAAAGATTTGAAACGTATGTCTCTCGGCCACTACTCCCGTACTTTGGGGGTGAATAAATAATGTTTGTGGTCAATGCATTGGAGAAGAAAAAATTAATCTCACAACCAATTGTCTTTTCAGAAACAAGGTCCCTGTTACTGTGAATAACTACCAAAGATGTTGTCCACTCACTCCTTTTGTATTGGAAAGTTTCAAAGGTGAATACTCAGCACATAAAACTAAAATCATCAGCTTAGTGAAATACCACTAGTGGTATGTGAGAAAATTATCTTTTGTTATTTGGATGAATGTTGTATGTACTATACTGTAAACTAAATGCCATGTAATCCAGGAACATCCTGGAAGTTCAACAGAATCAGGAATCAAGACACCTTAATGTGGAGTGTGAAAGAGGCCTATCTGTGATCCAGTGAGAGCTGAATGAGGTCAGGTAGGATAATATTGCGGTGGTAGGTGTGGTGGAACTTGATTTATCAAGCACAACTACTCAAGTAATTTTTAAATAATGTTGTACTTATAAGAGATCACAAGACACAAACTCAGCTCATCAGACAGATGCAGTCTGGTATCCATTACTCTAGAAAAGTACGATCACTTTGAATTTCCGTAGGGACCAATGCTGTGTGAATTTGTATCTGCGCCAATTTAGCCATAAATTTGAGAGAATGATTCACACAGCATACATTATCCCTACACATGCTATTGTCAATAATTGCACACAGCCACCCAACTTCATTATTCCATAGAAAGTATGATATCAGAAACAGCTGGCTATTCTTCACACAGGTAACACACTTTACATAAAAGGATACAGTAATGACACCATGGCTCCCCTGAACTGAAATATTTGCATACTGATAGAACGCAGTGCAGACACCTCTAGTAAGGACTAGATGGTAAAATTATTTGAATATCAAGAGAACATTGGGAGGGAGGGGACAGAAATTAGATTATTTGATTTTCTAACATACTTTGTTTTCCACCATTCCTGTGATGTGAAGTGATGCATTAACATTTCTTTGCTGTAGTAGGGTTGACATGATGCGCTGTTGAAACCCTTTGAATGGTGATATACATGCGTGGAGGACTTCAGACAACAGTACATCTGTCTTTTCAGTAAAACATACGTTACAGCTGAGCCACGCTAGGTGTGAAAAATTCGTTGTGTCTGTATGTTCATGTAAAAAACAAACTTTTTTTTTAAATGAGTTGTGATGACTTTCCACAGCCTAATTTGTGCATCAAGTAGCCTGTTGTCAAATGCATGTTGCAGGGTTGCTGTGGCTTTCCAGCGAACAACAAGAGTATGAGCTGATAAATGAGGTGTCTGACTGTCCTCGGTGTTATCTTGGTGCTGCTATGTACAGCTGACTGCTGTGTAGGCGGTGAAGGCAGGTGACAAGAAGAGAGGGAGGCAAAGGAAGGAAGAAGGGGCCTTGGAGGGGTGAAAGGGAACGACAGAGTGACAGATATACAGAGGGTGGAGAAGACTACGGGTGCCTAGTTTGTCAGGCATGTGGTGTGTGATAGTGGGGTTTTTTTGTTCCACAATAGAAGGGTGATATCGTGTCTGTGATGGTGCCACACCCCTGTCAGTAGGCAGCTCAGCTGGGTTTGAAGCTAATTAGATGAACTTTGCTCCTCACTAAGGTGAAACAAAACTATGTGCACAGGTAACAACACACAGGATGGATGCGTGGACAGAGGTATGGATGGATGGGAAAGACCAAAAAAAAGTCTGTTGATATACAATAGATAAAGAAACATTCACTGTGTGTTGAATTATGTGTTTACTTACCTTGAAAGATGCGTTTTCTTTAACCACAATTTTGCAGGATTTTAATAAAGCATGGGCCACTAACTGTCATCTCATGCTTCAGCGAATAAGTTTCATTTGGTATGAAAATTCTGAGGACCTGGCAGATTCACAGCATTTTCTGCGTTAGTGGGTAGCTGTCAAATAGATTATAATTCATGAGAAAGAAGATGTGCTACACTTTGCCTACCCCTTACTTATCATAGAAAAGCATATTAAAAGAATGAAATTTGCGCGATTCCTGTGAATGGCCTCTGGGCTCCATTTTCAATTATGTTTATGTCTGACTGGGGTTGCCAATCATTATTTTGTCTGCAACATGAAAACTTATAGTGTTGTTTCAATGCATTGTCTTAATAATAATTACGTTTTGATCGCATCATTTAGAATGTGTGAAGTTGAACACTGAGATGTCTGTTTTTGAAATGTTACCTTTGAATTAGAATTCTAAAAAAGCAGCTTTCGAGTGTAATCATGCGCAAATTTGAGGTTTATTTAAGTCACAAAATCAGGCCAGGATTTACAGTATTGAACTCTGGCAGCTGGTAAAACATTAAGGGCTTTTACAAAGATATATTACCCTAAGTGTTCGCCACACTGCAAAATTTTAGCCCGGTGTTTTATCCCCCTTTTCCCCATTTATTCTTGGGCTGACAACTACAAAGCAGTCAACCATGGAAATCCATGGGTAAACTCTAAAGAATAGAAGTTAGCTGTGGACTAAACACTGCTCTCCATGCTCATTATTAAATGTTATGTATCTCTGCAGTTGTGGTTAAGTGTGGTTAAAGAAGGGCTGGCTTGTTTCTGCAATACTGTGTCAAATTAATAACTATAGTGCATCACACATAGAAAGAAAACGTATGTGGGTAATTGCAGGGAATATTCCAGAGAATGCCTATTTCTTGTCTATGATGTATTTTTTTCATATTTCTACATAGAACTAGCTCCTTCAGTGTGTGCCAGATATTAGAGGTGGCAAGGGAGGGAGAAAACTAGAGAGAAGCAGTAAGAACGACATGAAAAGAAGTAAAGCTAGAGACAGGGAGCTGGATGGCTGTTGCTAGGTAATAATGACACGCTAAGGGATGAAAAGTGGAAAAGATGAAACTGATATGCAATAATATGGATAGTGGCGAAGACAAAAGAAGAGGAAGGTCATTGGGTGAGCTGAAAGAAAAAGAGTCTGAGGGTACAGTGTCTTAACTCACGGCTCTTCACCAACAGCACTTCTACAAGCCAACCATCAGAGAAGCCAATAATCAAATACATGTAATTGAGTGCAGTGTAAACTAGTCAGTACTGCTTAAGAGGTTCTTTGTGTTTGAGGAGACCCACTGACCTCTTTCCTCTCTCTTGTCTCCTGTGTGTGTGTGTGTGTGTGTGTGTGTGTGTGTGGCTACGGCAGCCTGAATGTGTGTTTGAAGTGTGATGCAGGGGGTTGGCAGAGCTCTGAGTTACACTCAAGGTGAGAGTGAGTGGGGTGATTCAGGGGCACGCCTGATGCAAGTGGAGGGACCGATGAGTGGGCGGGTGCGTGGGTGTGGGGGCTCAGCAGGGGAGTGTGTGTGTGTGTGTGAGGTGGTGGGTGAGCTGAGCACTCTTAAGCAGGACTCAAGTGTGCCTCAAAGGTAGGGGGCCCGCACACTAGCTGAAATATCAGGGCTCGATGTGCAAATGAGCTTTAGTGAGTTGGTGATACAGGGTGTCAGGCCACCATCCTGCTAAAGTGTGGTGGTATGTTTTTTTATAACATTTATTTTTTAGTTCGCTCTTTTGGGTATCAAGCTTACTGGCTTCCTTTCAGTGAGTTAGATGAGTGGATTGAAACATGTTTGCCTGTTAAATATGACACTACAGCCAGCGGCCGACTAGCTTGGCTTAGCATAAAAACTGGAAAATGGGGAAAACAGCTAGCCTGACTCTGTTCAAAGGTTAAAAAAAAACTGCCCACCTCTAAAGCTCACTAATAATGAACACATTATCTTGTTTCTTTAATCAGTACAGAAACAAACATGTAAAATCTTGACTTTGTTGACAGCACGTAACCCCCGTAAAACCTTCAAAATTGTGTTTTTGAATTGGATTTCGTATGAAAACAAGATGTAATATGTAACTTGTGAGCTGAAGATATGCAAGTAGGCTGATTTTGTTACCTTTGGACAGAGACAGGCTAGCTTTTTCCACCTGTTTCCAGTCTTTACGTTAAGCTAAGCTAAGCTAACCAACACCTTGCTCCAGCGTCTTTCTGAACGGACAGACACGAGAGTGGTATTGATCATCTTATCCAACGCTCTTAGCTCTAGATTAGCGCATCTGGCAACCTATTGTGTGTGCTGTAGATTAGTGATCCACATGATATATTAAGATAATATTTGTACAGCATTATTGATATAAGAAGCTACACATATTTTTCACATCATATCAGAATGTAGTTACTGATTTAATAGTTTGAGTAGTCCCTTAAGACACTCATGTACACTGTCGTTAGCATCCACTGCCACTGGTAATGCACACTAATGCATTAATACACAAACCTGATTGAAAGATAACCGTTTTGGTTTGTTTGAGCATAGATGTGCAGATTTAACAGTGGTTGGATTCATCCTGTAGTATAGTTTAACTACTAATCTAGTGTTTCATTGTGCACATCCATGTTTGTTTGTGTGCATTAATATGTCTATGTACCACTTTGTTCACAGTACACGCGGGGCAATGTTAGTGTGAAGAAGTGGAAAAAGTTTGCTCTGACATGGTAGCCTTTCTCCATCCTCAACCAGGAAAACATCCGTATTTGCAGTAATGTAAATGACATCTGTCTGTTTCCTTCCTTTGGAAATACAAATAAAGTGCTTATGGCTAGGTCCCCATCGTAATAATAAGAGACAGCAAAGGTAGCCTTGGCACGATGTCTTGTATCTGCAACAGCTCGAGCAAATAAATAGCAAAAAGGGCAAGAGAGGAGCACTTATATGGGGTAAAGGGAAGTCATGTAAACTCAAAGGTGTTTGCACAAAACATACATACATAAATTGTCTCCACAAACATAGAATCATCTTACATAGCCCACTAAATGTTGACAGTGTACAATAAGAAAGAGGTCCCTGACCTCTCATGTTCATATAGTGCACCATATTTCTTTGCTCTACCAAGCACTGTCTCTTGCATCCCTCATAAACAAATCTGATAAGAACTACATGTTTGCATGCAGACTAACTGTGTCGCCAGTTTGCCTTCCCTCCACAGATGATCACACTAGAGCTAGCCAAGGCTGCTTCGCCACGATCGCCATAATCAAACAGAGGCAAAAGATACAGCCAGAGGAGGGAGGGAAAAGCTAATTGAAAGCCAAGCACTCCACAGCCCTCTGGGATCGTCTTTTTTGTACATGGAACGTGCTGAGTGCTCTGTATTTAGGGGGAAAATCAGACTCTACAAATGACATGGAGTCCTCTCCAATGACGCTGGAGCCTCCTCGTGCAGCACGGCGCGTGGTGCTGAATGCAGGGGGAACAGCTTGGCGGTTCCCTCAGGAACAGACCTGCCGACTATCTGCAGCTGTGCTGAGAATTGTCATTTTTAAATATTCACATTTAATCAGCTGAAAGGGCTCTCACAACCCACAGACACTGCAAAAAAAAAAAAAAAACACATGCACACACTCTTGCACAGACACACTGGTAAGTCAGCTTCATGTGAAGAATGTGCTGTAGGGTTTGTTTGCAAGAGAAATATTTAGATTGTGATTATGGCTTATGATGAGCTTTTGTTAACTATTAAGGGTTTTGTTGATCTTTGTCTGAGCAGCTTTTCATTACTTACTGTAAACAATATTATGCAATATGCACCACAATGAATGTCTATCTGGCAAGGCAATTGCAGATCTATTCTTCATTAGCAGTGTAACCTCAGCTGTTAGTAGTGAATGATCCTTTCATTTTCATGAATGATTAGAAAGACCATTAAAATCTCAACTACTGATACCTTTATTTTCCCAGATTGTTAATCTGTGTTTTTCTGTGGGTTTAGAAATGATTCAAGAAAACACGTTTTGCAAATGAGGGTAACATAATTGAAAAATAGGGTCTGATTTAGATGGCATATATTGCCTTGTGCTGAAAGGTTATCAGACATGACAATATCAACGTAAATTAACACATAATACCTAACCTCTGTCATTTTTTTAAGGCAGGTACTAAATGGAAGTGATTGCTTGACTAAAAGTATTATGACGGGAATGAATTCTTTGTTACACCCAGGAGAATAAATATGCATGCTAACAGTGTGAAATTGCAAAATGTTTCTGATACTGCGGTGAGATTCTGAGGCAGCATCAATTAGCTGTGTGCATTGCTTTGACCTGTCACTGGGATATCTGAGCACCTTTTATCATTGTGCACAGTGTGGTGTGTGAGAAGCATCATCTTTAATCATGTGTTGTTGTTTTTTTTTGCTTTTTTTGTTTTTTTTGCTGGGGTAAAAATATGTCCCTACGCCACGCAGAGTCCCCAGACAGCCATGTTGTTTACTGCCGATTAACAAAGGAAAGGGAAGTCAAGACTGTGACACCAGGTAATGTGAAAGAGGTGCCACAATACCACAGCAGGAACACAGGAAGAATTGCAAAGCAGCAAGTCTGAGATAGAAAGAGCAAGGCACAGAGGAGGAGAGAAAGACAAAGAGAAAGAAATATAGAGGAGGGAGAGAGAGAGAGAGAGCCGAAAAGACAGAAAGACAGTGACAGATCTCGCTATAAATTTTCATTGCCAAATCCTTCCTAACGGAATACAATAAGAAGGCTTGGATGTCATCTATTCTTTAATATTGTACAAAATCAGCAGATGGAAAAAGACCAGTGTTTGCAGACATGTTTAATCCAGATCAGACATTTGTACTGAATAATAGTTTCAATTGCTGAATAATGAACTTGGACACATTCCATGTTGAAAGACTTGTGGGCCAGGTTTCAAGGTAGCTCAAAAAATAATTTAACATTAATGGATTTCAAAAGCCAAATTCTATCCTTTTTGATAGTCTCAGCTCTATCCAACTCATTTCATTTCATCTAGACAAAAGTTAAAATCCTTCCACCGAGGCAGGTTTGCAGCATTTCACCTGATACACCCCAATTAGAGAAGCTGGCGTTGTCAGCATGTCAGGAATATGTTATTCCGGATTTCTGTCTGATGCATGTCAAGGAAAACATATCAAATGCATGCAGTTTAGTCAGAGAGGAAGCAGTCAGTCCTCTAATTAGTTATATGCTTTATTTAACTAAATCATTTGTGAATTGTAATTATGAAAAGAATCTACAGACAAGAGTCTACAGCCATGCTAACAGCACTGTGAGGCTGTACGTTGGCACAGCAGTGATTTAAGCTAAAGGCTAACATGTTCACAATGACAATGTTAACATGCTGATGTTAAGCTAGTATAATGTTTACCGTTTTCATCATCTTAAATAAGCATGTTAGCATCTTAACATTTGCTAATTAGCACTAGGCATGAGGCATTTCTCTCACCACCACAAGTGTCAACCTCATGGTGGTGCTAGAAGGACATCACCAGGAGGATCACCAAGTTTTTACGCTTCATTGTCTGGGAACTACAATGCTGTGGTTTCCTCTAACCTGGTGCGGAGCTAAATAAAACCCAGTCTCAAGTCAAGTGAGAGAATATTCTTGCATATTTAGGGGATAAATTACAGCCGCTTGTTGCTAGTTAATATTGGCCACCCACTGAGGTGTAACCAGGAACATGCCACACACAAATAAACAACACAGCTTGACCAGGCAAAGCCTTTCCTTGACCCCAAAGCATGCGTTTGACTCTGCAAACAATTTGAGAGAAACTAATGAGAAGTGACATGAGAACTAGCAGAAGCAAGATGACACATCCACCCAACATTACTGTGGGCAACATCACTTCTACATTTCTCTAACATCCTAAAAATACACTTTAAACAGGATGGGGAGTCTGCCAAAGGATCAAACAGGCACAAGTGGTGCACCAGCTGGTACCATGGAGAATACCTTGGATTCCTGCAGCACAGCGACTGACGTAGCTCTGCACAGGTCAAGGATTAGCAGGTTTGTTAGTGACAAAGATGAGTAACAGGAAGGAAGAGGAAGGTAGAAAGTGTTTGCTTTGTTTGAGGTGCTTTTAGCTGCTTTTACTGTACAGCAAGGTTTTTGGAAACAGTCGAAATATCTGACCAACTATCCGGCTTTCTTGGAGCAGTAAATGTCCATTGTAAAAATGTCAAAACACTATTTGTACTTGCTTGAGCATCCTCATGGCTGA
>NW_024041335.1:0-23654 GCF_014851395.1 Micropterus salmoides
ACTGATTGACAGCTGGATTGTTGCCCCCATGTGTCTTTTTGCACTCCCGAACAACATTGGGCATGCTCCTGATGAGACAGTGGAGGTGTCCCAGGGATCTCCTCCCAACCTAGAGCAGGCCTCATGAGCTCCTGGACATCTGTGGCGCTACTTGGTGGCGTTGGTGCACCAATACTAACGTCCCAGAGGTCCTCACTTTGCTTTAGGTCTGTGGAACATGAGGGCTAGTCAATGGCATCACTGCCTTCGTCATCCAGGAACTGCCTACACACATTCTGTCCACGAGGCCGGATATTGTCCTGCACCAGGGGAACCGGGCCCACTGCACCAGTGTAAGGTCTAACAATGGCTCTAAGGGTTTCATTCCGGTACCTAACAGCAGTCAGAGTACCATTGGCTAGTACGACACATGGACACCAGTAGCCCACTAGTGTTCGTTTTGTAGAACTCTGACAGTGCTCCTCCTATTCCTCGTTGCACAAAGGAGCAGATTCCGGTCCTGCTGCTGGATTGATGCCTTCATACGGCTCTGTCCAACGCTTCTCATGTAACCCGTCTCCTGATATCCCCTCCATGCTCTTGAGACTGCTAGGAGACTTCTTGTGAGGGCATGTATGGATGTGCCATCCTGGAGGAGCTGGATTACCTGTGCAAACTGAATGGGCTGCAGGTACCACCTCATGCTACCAGTAGTGACAAGGACACAAGCAAAACTAGAGAACAATCATGATGTATACTGTGGTGATTAAGCATTGCCTTATTCTTTATTTTTGAGCAGTGTATATAGGGTTTCTAGCTCATCTCTAATTAGGCCCATCAAAAGTTTGCTTTAGTTATAAAACCGGCACATCACCGCATGGGATGATCTATTGGTATGCAAATAAAACCTATGAGTTTCCAAGCAGTGACACTATGACTAGGCCTCGCAGAAATCTGACAATGGAAACATTCATCTGCTGAAATTAACAAGGAGAACAATTTATTGCAATTAGTGCGAACAATAAAATCAGCTAAAAAAAAAACTTTAATGGGTGCAAAATAATGTGGAAATAAATGGGGTGAGGACTGTGCTTTTGTGTAATTTTCAGGTTGAGCCATATCTGCCTTATGAGTACACCTGTGAGGGGATGCTGGAGAGATACATTCCTACATACAGCATCAGGTGAGGTTCAGTCCATGTCGAGACAAATGTACACAGAGCGCTGAACCAAACACACACATGCGGAGATTATGTCTTTTAGCCGTCGTCACTCTCTCTCTCACACATACACCCTTTTCACCATCTCCAAACTCCCCACTCTGCTCAATATTCATCACTGGTGCATTCAACACCCAGAACACTGTGTGTGGTGTGTGTGTGGTGTGGTGTGTGTGTGTGTGTGTGGTGGTGTTGTGTGTGTGTGTGTCTCCTCCATGTATTCATGTATGTAGACTTGAGATTAATGTACATGCTAACTCTCATTACCAACCACATATCTGCCCTCCAGCTGTAAAGCAGAAGGTCTTCTGACACTAATGAGAGGTATGAGTAAGGAGACAGAGCAGAAGTGTGAGCATGACGGTGATGATGGAGTACTGTGATGAAAGAAAGATTTTTTTAATAATCCCACACTAGATGTCAGACAGACTGCACAGTCTCACAGCAACCTGTGTCTGCTCCTGAATGGCAACTGGTTTGGACACAGAAACCTCCCGTATGGCATTATACTGTCGAAAGAGAAACAGGGAAAACTTAAATTAGATTCCCGTTTACCACAAGTTTTAACATAGAGATCAATGCTTACAGTTGGTCAATCTTTGTGCTTTCTTCTTTTATTTCACTTTATTTCACAAATACATAGCAGCTAAGGCTTTGATAAATTATCACCTTCTTTTAACACTTTCTTTGGTGTTTTTACATGTTGTTATTCACTGCTTTGTCAAGCATATTGTTGCTATGTGAAATACAGCACCACTCTTTGAATTGCCTTGTTGAAAGGTGCTATACAAATATACTTGGAGTAGTGTCCTCTTACCGCCCAGTCAAAATACAAAACACGGGAAAAAATCAAGGACTGCATTAAATTTGCATTATGAAAGGATCTTTTAATGGCCAGTATGAACTACAAAGAGGAATGATTACAGCAAGAAAAAAACAGTTTTAATGTTTACATGGCCATTTGAGTATTATTTTAAGAGAGACTTATAGTTTAAAATGCATTTTACCGAGCTGCATTGCTATTCTGCCTGTAAACATAATAAAAGACACTAGGGCTGTCCCCGACTAAGGATTTACATAGTCGAATCAGAATCGTCAAGTCCTGCCTATAGTCAACTGATGTGTTTTTGTGTGCGGCAATTGCGAGCCAGGGGGTTTACACATGGTAGCTCTGCTTTAATCTTGAGAAGCTGCAGAGCTGCAGTCTCTATTCATTCAACTTACACTGTACATTTCCAGCTAAACAGGCTTTTTGAAGACCCTTTTCTCTCTCTCCCTCTCTCACCTTTCATTCACCAGTCTTGTGAGTTTTGCATGCATGACGTGCTGCCGACATGTTAATTTATTATTAAAACGTTGAAATGTATATTGTAATAGGCTGTATATTAACTTATTGGGAGAAAACTGGTAGTTCTATGTAAAATCAGACGTTGAGCACCCCCATATGGCCAAAATGGCATGATCCTTGTTTCGCTGCGAAGCTTCGACTGTGAGATTGACAGTCAAATCAGTCTCCGCCCACCGAAGCATCGAATCTTCGACTGTTGGGGGTCAGCCCTAAAAGACACAATATTAGTTATTCCTCCAACAGTCCTCAATATGATTGCGCACTAATGCTCACATATCTTTCACCTCCAGGACTTCTGTGCCCCAGAGCCTCCCTTCATTCCAGCCAACCTCTCCAGACACGGGTCTGCTGGTGGCAGCAGGATTACAGGACCTCTGTTTGTGCCCCTGTCCAATTCCACAGCCCTTGGCTGGTTGTCTAGTGTGATGGCTCCCCCTGCCTGGCCGCCTCTCAGCTCCCTCAGGCTGCTCGTATCTCAAGAGGGCCAGTCCTGTGTGGAGGCGTGCCATTCAGCTGGTTTCATCTGTGAGCCTGCTCACTTCCGCTTCATCAACAACAAGGAGGCCCTGCGCGGGTAAGTCAGCCTAAAGTAAAGGGGCCCACCTGGCTGAAAGCTGTATAAATACAGAGTTGCTGTCTGTCAACCAAACTTTAATGGAAAGTCCCAAAAGCAACCTTTCTTTACCCAGGAACACCACCAACTGAAGAAGACAATCTGTGGTCGATCATGTCTACAAATGATCTAAAGAAAAATATATACAAATAAAGCTATTTTTAGATATCACAACACAAAAAATCAAGATCCCCTTAAAGAAAAACAATGGCTCTGTATCTGAAATGCTCATTCAAATTCATCTACACAATGTGATCACATCTAAACCCACCACAGTATTTCTGCACTGCCGTTATGGATAATTTCTCTTATATTAGCTGATACTGAGAACAGGTGAGGTTGCATCTCACCATGTATTTATTTAGTTTACTGTACAAGCTGCAGGCAGTTGAACTAGAAGTTTCAGACGCTGCCTTTACCGGAGCTTTGAGACTGAGAGCCAGTGTGTGAGTCTTTCCTCCTAACATCCCGCTCCTGACTGCTTCACCTCTTATTCTTTGCTCACGTTTCATCCTCCAAGTATCTTTTGTGTTTGCTTCTTTTCTGTCTGTCTTTATAGTGCCGCTCTCCTTTTATTTCTGCTCCGTTTCTCTCCCTCGTAGCTCAGGTCTGTTCTCTGACACAAGTTATCTTTCTCACACTGACGTCTCAAATCTGCCTCGCAGTTTTTCCAACTTCCTTGTCACTTCTCCATTAAAATTCCTTCGCTCTCTTTTTAAATTGGCATCTGTAGTGTGATGAAAGTGATGAAATCTCTCTCTTTTCCTGTCTTAAATTTTGAGGTTATGCCAGTTCCACTTTTCTGTTACTTTTGCAAATAAAAATAACTTTTATTACTTGTATTTATTTGAAAGTTATCTTTTGTAGAACACGCCAACAAAATATTAGCATGTTTACAGACCTCTGCTCCTCTGTTTCACCCCTCAGGTTGGAGGTGCAGTGCGAGGTGGTAGACTCTGAGATCAACCACATCCTTCCAGCGTTCTCGGTGGTGCGGCGGGAGTGCGGTCTCCAGCGGGAACCCCTCCTCTTCAGCTGTGCAGGACACTCCCCTAAATACAGACGTCTTTGCCCCTGCAGGGACTTCCGCCACGGCCAAGTGGCGCTCTGCAGAGACTGTCTATAGTGATGGGGCACATGCAGGACAGACACAAAAGAATTAGAGACAGATTGGTGGGGAAAAAGGGCACCCACAGGCCAGAACTGATGTAGAGCTTTGACAAATTACCTGATAGTGCAGAGAGGCAGCTTCCCCCCAAAACAGTAAATGTAGGATGATGAGAAACAGGCATGCATGGATTTTGAAGAGCTGAAAGTAAGCCTGAATAGCTGCCAGGTTGTAGGTGGGTATTTTGGTTGACTGTTTTTGTGAAAACAGCTCTTATACTGTATCTTGCTGGAGATGAAAATCTGTAAGACTTCCTAGAACAGGGCTCCAGTGATACCAGGTGTTTTTACACCCAGGTGCAAGGGCCTTTGTTACCACTCACCATACCAACAACCTTTCACATTAACACTCAGACTACAGGATAATAGTTTCTACAAGATGTTGACCAGTGATATGACACACACATTTCACTAAGTTTAAACATGTACACTTAAAGAAACGTGTGACTCCAGATAAACTCAACATCGGGACTATAGTGTCATTCCATGACAGAGTCTTCAAATATCTTGTCTTGAAGAAGGCAACCTCGGGTCAATATTCAATCTCCTCTCTGCACTTGGACAAAGGATGATGGACAACCAGGTTTTCTCCCTCGATTTTTCTCCCCTTCTCCAATGATGGGCAGAGTCATTTATCAGACTGAACCCCAAGTCTGAGGCAACATCGGTCAATCATCTCTGTTCGCAAAAAGAGAGAGGGGTAGGACAGAGGACAAAGATAAAGGGTACAAGATTATTTTTCAATAAATAAGCCTTTAGAGCTCTCTACTGGATTTTTAAAGAGTCCTCTGGGCTTTATGATGGAAAAAAATCATAAAATAAAAAAATCAGAACAGATCAAAGTGTTGAGGTGGAATTTATTTTGCGTCTGGTCTTTACTCATTTCCTTCCCATCTTTTTAGGCTTGGGTGTTTCTTCTCTTCTTCAGGGCTTAAAGTTCTCTGGCACTGTGCCGGACTGTCTATGGAAAAATATCTCTTAAGTATTGCGTAGCAATATGGCTGTATGTGTATACAACCATAAGGAACCCTATATTTTGTATTAATAAAATCAACCTACTTTATTAATAAAAACATTTGTTTACACTGTGGCTCAGCGAAGTGTCAGCTCAATAATGCCAACACATTCTCTCTCCCAACTTGTCACTAATGGAAGCTTGGTCAAGACCCGTCAAGCATCACATGTTAACGCACTTGGTACCCCTTTAACGTCGTCTTTGCACATGCTGGACTCCATGTTCACTTTAGCAATAATAAATATGCAACATCCAGTTAGACTTTCAAAAAGAAAAGCATGGTTAACATTGTAAAAGGGTTGAAGTTTGCTTAGGTTTAGGCACCAAAACTACTTGGTTATCTTTAGGAAAAGATCATTGTTTTAGTTAAAATAAGTATGTTAATTACGTTAAGTTATGCAAGTTAAATTATGCCAGTCTCCTGGGTCCATTGTTTGCAATGTGTGAAGCCTCCTTGGGAGCCCGCAGATCCCGTGTAAACGGAGTAGCTTAGATCGGCACAAGGATTGCATTTAGGGCAAACTGAGGGCAGTTATAACTTTTTTTATGTTGCAACACAAATGTCATCTTTTGATATAAGAAACACTGAATTCACTAATTAATAATACAATTAATATATGTTCCCCAATAAACACAAGGCTATGTTATTAAATTTAATGCAAGTAGTGTTACAACTGCCCCCTGTTCAAATTGCCTCCATCTCCCAATTCCAAACGAATCTGGAAATAAACAGTGCACTTTACTTAGTTTCGAACAGTTTGGTTGTACAATTTGTTATTTGTATCAGTTGTGTTATTAAACATGTTCATTTTAAAAAATTTTCTTCATTTCACCCTGTCCCTCCATTCTTTCTCCTAACCACAGAAAATGTCCTTCCTTTAAGCCCTGCTTCTTGTTCCTACACCCACCTGTCACAAGCCTCCCACAATTCACATTCATCTGGATTTTTATCAATACATCCGACTGTAAGGAGAAACATTTGCTCTTTTTCACATGCTGTTGACAGTGAAAGTCACAAAGCTGTTGATAAGGAGTGAAGGAGCAAGTGACAGAGGGGGGAGGGAGAAATCAAATTTCAAATGCTTTTAAAGATGAAAAAAATGTCCAGTATTAAAAGTTGCCTCGACTCTGGTCATGTACCCTCAAACTCCAGTCGCAGCTAAGTGCAAAACCTTAACCTTCTTTACTCTGGAAGTTTTCCTGCAGCATTTAGGGAAACAGGAATCGCTAGTAAAGCTTAAAAGGTGGGTTTAGAGAAACTGTCAGCACATTGTGTAAAAACTGAGACTACTCGCTACCTGTCGAATTCATTATCCAAACAAATATGGGGCAGCATATCACATCAGGGCTAACACGGCTGCTGCTTGATGACAGGGAATACAGGACCAAAATGATTTACAGCAGCTCTGGACTTGAATTTGTGAATTCTACATGGCTAAGGCATGACCGCCCCACTCTGCCACTGGGCAGAGTCGGCTTAAGCCTCAGGAGCGGACGCGGACTACTTCTGTACTTTCTGCAGTCAGCTGGCAGACACGTTCCACACATGCGCAGTAGATGCCCTGGGAGCGCTAGTCGGCACACGGACCCACCGCGGACATGTCCGTGTGGTGACAAAAAAACAAGTATATCCAGCTGCAGCCCGCAGACCTGACGGAAGTTGATGGAAGTTGAACTTCCAAATATGGTTTGTCCCAGAAGACACCGCACACAAAACATAATGTTGTTAATCTCGGCTCACCTACAGTATAGATTCTAATGGAAACCGTTACATTACAAACTTCTGAGAAGTTTTTAGGCGAGAAATCAACTGTGTAGATTTTGAATATCTGCAGTTTATGCAAATTGACGGCGAAACAAAAATGTGTTCAAACGTTTTCGGAGTTGAGAAGCTCCACAAGTGCTGACCATGGTGCCGACGGGTGACAATATCACATAGCTGCAGTAATGTTACCGGAGGCTGCTCAGCAACACAAAATGAAATTTTATAAACTCAAACCTCAAACTTATCCAATGTCCGCACACCTATTACTTAAGCACACCTTTTCCGTTCACCTCCCCTTGTCTCGGCTTTCTTATGAGCGTGACAAACAAATGAAATCACTTACCTGCAACGACGGACTCAGAACTCGTTCTCAATCTTTCGGACAGCGACACATTCGACGAGCATCTAACGCCAGATACACCAGAGCCTTCGCCTTCTCCCAAACAACTTCGACCGAAACGTCGGCTGCATTCAGCTACTCATATTCCATTTATTATTATTATTTTAACATATATTAATGTCACAGATGACTCCCTCACCTTTTGCCACCCTCTACGCCACCATCTCATGGCCTCAACATCTCGACTTCCACACTCCACAAACTTGGAGTCCCAGGGTCACTCCAGGCATTCTTGCCCCCTGAGAAAACCCATCGCATTTCCTTGCTAATTCAAATTTCCTTCTGGCCACCGTTGCACCAAACGGCGTCTTCTCTCACTACTAGGCCACTTACCTACACCACCCGGACCATCCCTTCAGGTCTGTCCTTCCTGTCACATCTTTCCATAGCCGCTTCCGTCCCATCTCTCCATGACCACATCAAACTAGACGGCTCATGCAATGAAACTAAACTGGTGTCATCAACTCCTCTGCAAAATTCGAAATTCGGCATTTCTCCAAACTCTACTTGGGCATCCGTTCCTTATCAGAGCAGCCTCCACCGTCTCCAGGCAGGGAATCCCAGACAACATAATCGAATCCTCGGCTGCTGGTCCTCACCAGCATACCTCCCTTATATCCGTTACGACCTAAACAATATCAGAAATGCTCACACGCACCTTTCCACCTGAAGTTCTTTGGGGGTTTCCGCACGTCCGCGGACCAAGAGACGACTCCCCCACCCTGAGTCTTGACTCCACCGGTTCCTGCACACCTTCTCGCCAGTAGACACCGGTCTGCTCTCCACTCACGCATCCATCGGCGTGGATCCGACTCCTCCCCTTCATCCCTTACCTGTCCTCCCCTCAACCCTTCATCCATCAAACCTTGACCCCCTCCCCCATCCCTACATCGCTCAGCCCACCCTCCGGGCACTCTATCAGTTCTCTTCATACAATTCATCTCGGCCCCATTACAAGCAATAAACCATTGTTAATCTTCTACGTTCGTGGGCGTGGTCTTTGTTAGTGAAGGAGGTTAACTGACCGACATGTGCCGGTGCAGGGTAATGTTAAACTGCTCGACATGCATACAATCAATAACTATAGGCACACACCCTGTGATGGTTAGGGTAAGAGTAATATACTTCAGGGGGCTGTCAGGAATAGTTAGCTAGCTAGCTCCGGTTAGCTCCCCCAGGCCCAGTCACACAGACCACTGCAGCCAACACTTGACCTATGCACTGGCCAAGCAGCCAAACGTCATCACGTTTATCTCGGCTTCCATATTTGGAAGTTCAACTTCCGTCACGTTTGTCTGCAGGCTGCAGCTGGACCCTTCCAGGAGGCACGCGGACATCCACACAGACCCTATGCGTACCTCCTTTGATGACCAGTCTCACACAATCCTGTGGGGAAACACTGAATGTGGTCTTTGTTTATAGGTCTATGAGTTTCGCTTAAAAAAGTAGGCCTTCTTGCTCACTCCTCTGGGTAGTTATTTCTGACTAACAAGATCAGGCCCCTGTCTAAATGAATACGGAGAGAGCATTGCACTGCATTGTCATTGGTCACCAGGACATAAAACTATATATAGAAAAATGACTTTGCCCCAAAATAAGGTTTAAAAATGATTTTTTGAAGAGAAGAAGGATAATTACTGTCCCAAACAATGTTACAGTATGAGATGTATGGATACAATAAACTATAATAAAGAGTTAAAAGACAGGATCGATTTACCAATGAACAAACTTTTCTAATGATACCAAGTGACTTCATGATTTTTCTGCACACATAGTCAATATGGTTTTTGCAAGAAAGTTTTTCATCTACTTATACACCTAAAACATTTTGCTGACTTAACTTGGTTGATTTCAATATTGTTAATAAACAGTTTAGCATCTTCTTTTAAATATCTTTAATTTTTATTACAGAAAATTGTAAAAATCTGAGTTTTCTATATTTAATGAAAGTTTGTTCATCTGGAATCCCTTTGCAGTATATAGTAGAACATCATTAGCTTCTCTCATCGAGGAATGGGAGTTTGCATGTGATATGACAGCATTAGTATCATCTGCGAATAGAATGGGCAATGCAGAATCAGACATCCAAGCAAGGTCATTTATATAAATGAGAGACAGAAACAAGGTTTCACGACACCAACTTCGTTTACAGCTCTATTCAGAGTGTTGGCGACAAGATGCCATGAGCTCATCCCACCAGGGCGCTTGAACAAATGCTATGCTAATTGACATTATGGATACAGTCAGCATATACCATAAACGTTTAGAAAGACACCCCGGTATTAACACATATTGCAAGTACTGCATATCAAATCTGGTCCCTTTTCACGCAGGGGTTTTGGCAGACATGTAGTGCATCTGATCTGGTGACACACCTGCAAACATCAACTGTGCACTTACATCAGTGGAACCACATGCCTGGCTTAATATATTTTTTGGCATGGGTGTTAAAAAGCAGACAATTGGCTTTCTTGTAGTAGGGGCGGGATATGTGCTCCAACCGCCATCTTTGGCATTACAGGCTTTCCCAATAGAATTCTATTCAGGATCCTTTAAGTGCCATGTCTTTTTCCTTAAATCGTCTGTGGTAACAGACCTCACAGTAATTATAAACAATAATTTTATAATAACAATTTATCTAATGACTAGGTGAAAACAAAGTGATAATGTGAAAGACGCTTGTAGTGATGAACCTCCAGAGAATTCTAAACTGAATCTGCAGCTTCTCTCAGTCTCAGCTCATTATTTAGCTGTCCAGCCCGCAACATTACTGTTTCGGTTCACTCTCACAGTTCTCGTAGCATCGTGTTCAGCAGGAGCAGGAAGCTGTTTTTTAGTGAAGAAGCTCTAAAACCCGCTGTACACTACCTAGTAATCTGATCCAGAGATTCCTTATGAGAGTGATGACTAACACCTCGTAGCGTCTCAGGCAGGTTAGCTGTGATCCTTCCACACAGTTTTTTCACACGGGCCATCAGGCTAGATTTTTTACTGCAATGTGGCGTCTTTCGTCTGACCAATATCTCTGTGTCGCTGCTGTCACTGCGTCTCCCCTCACAGAGATACTTGCGCTTTGTTTAACTGTCTTACTGCTTGAGGATCGAATTCAATTCAGTCCATTTTATTTATGTAGCACATTTTAAAAACCTGGTTTACAAAGTGCTGCACAAGGAATAAAATATAAAACACATAGACAACACACAAACAAATGGTTCACTAACAACTGAAAGGCAACAGCAGGAGGCCACACAGATCTCATGCTGGTTTAAAAGTCAGGGAATGAAAGTTTTCATTCTGGGTGGACTGTATTGGCAGAATAAGTGTCAATCGAAACTAAACCTGTATGTGTGCGCTAACCATTTTACTTTGGCCTGTTTTCTCAACTAAAGAAATGTTAAAGTTTGTAATATTGAGGGACAGTCAAGAGAAATTGTGTGAATGTCGGTGGTTTTTCACTTTGCTTGTTGTGGAACTTCATACTGCAACTCTTGCTCAGCTTGCTTTGGTTGGCACACACAAAAGCCCCTTCTGCTCAGTGATCATAGCCGGTTTGTGTGTCTATTGCTGCTGTATGTAAATCTATCTTATAGACCCGTTGTCAACGAATGGTCAACATTGCTAAGCAATCGACCATTTCACAGAGTAAACCTATAGGGCAGGTAGATATCATGCAAGGGAACACATATGTGGGATCAGGGGTGGACTGTCACAATAATTCAGGCCAGGAATTTGACTCGACCCCAGGCCACCTTGTTCACTCAAACCACCAAACATTTGTTGATGTAACAGGTACCAAACCAGGGCCCCATTTCAGAAAACGGGATTAGTGAAAATTCTGAGTATGTTGTGGTGTTGTAGTACACGAGACCGGTCTTGGTCTTAAGACCACTTTTTGATGGTCTTGGTCTTGTCTTGGACTCGACTGCATTTGCACTCAGTCTTGTTTCGGTCTCGGACATTGAGGACTCGGGATTTTATTTCAAGACCAATCAAGACCATAACTTTGGGATTATCAATTAATTGCTTTTACATTGTCTGATTTGTTAACATCCTAACTTTGATTGTAAGTAAAACAGATTGCTTCAATATCAAACTCTCCATAGAACACACTATACTGGACAAAGGATGTTCAGAATGGGTCTTATGCAGTCAAACATCTGCCAGAACTGCTCAGGTAACATATCTGATAGTTACACGCATGCTATGTGGCAATGTGCACCTGTTCAAAAGTTCTGGCAGAAGATATGTGAAGACCTATCGATATGGCTAAGTTACCCCGTCCCAGTTTCCCAATCACTCTGCGAGCTGGGGGACCTAAGTGACATTAGTATAGAGGTTGACACATCATACATGCTTCTCACTGCCTTATACATCGCCAAGAAAACTATCCTCATGAACTGGAAGGCCAAAAAGAATTTAAGTATCACCCAATATAGGAATCTACTTACAGACTACATTAGCATGGAGAGAATGTCTGCTATAAAAAAAACAAACTGACAAAATTCCAATCTCTCTGGTCCTCCTTGATCAACTTTAGCACTTGGCGGGGGTGGGTGTTTACGGCCTTGCCGCTCAGGGTCCCGTGCGGCCGGTAGGTGGGTTGGGGGGTTCTGGCTTGATTGACGGGTGCTCCCTGGCTGCGGGGGGTGGGGGCGGTTGTCGCCGACTGGCATCTCCCTTGCGCAGCAGGTTATTTGACTGTTGTGTGGCGTTTGTTAGATTGGTAGCGGGGTGATGTTGGTTGGCTCACCTGTGTGTCGCGGCTGGCGTGCGTGCTTGTTGGGAGTTGGGGGCGTCAGGTGCGGGCCTGGACTGGGCTGGTGTGAGGCTCTTTGCTGCTGGGGAGGGAGGGGCGCGAGGGGTGGTGGGCTTCTGGCCTGGGTGGCCTTGCTTCCTGGGTGTGGGTGGGACTTCGTGTCTGGGCCCTAGGGGCCATTCTGTCCTTGGGTAGGGTCCCTGCCGCTCCAGACCTGCTCCCCTGTGGGGGGGGGCTCATGCCGGCTCCGATGGCCGGGTGGTGCTTGGGGTGCTCCTGATTGTGTGGGAGGGGTGAGGCAGGGAGGGGCAGTGGGGCTGTCGGAGGGGCAGGCGGGGGGGTTGTTGGGCTTCAGGTCGGGGCTGCACTGAACTGCCTCGGGGGGTGGGGGGGCCTGGGGCTCAGGGCTTTGGTATCTCTGGGTCTGGGGTGGGTCCGTGTGCTGGGGAGCTGGGCCCCTTGGACCCGTCCTGGGGCTTGGCGGGTTGTCGCTGGCTCTGGGGTGCTGCCGGTGCTCGAGGGCTCTTGCTACAAGCCCTGGGCTGGAGGGACCTGGCATCCTCTTGCTTAGGGGGTGGGGGACGGGGCTGAATGATGGGGCCAGTCAGGAATCTGGACCCAGTGGGGAGGACCATTCTAGTCTCCCTATGACCTCCTTCACCTTCCCCCGTTTGGTCATGTCTCAATACATACACCCTTTGGACTCTGGGGGGCGGTCAGGCTGCTGGGCGTTTGGTGGGTGGGGCTGCTTTATTGTGGCCTCACCCTTCTTCCTCCCCCACTGGCCGCCCCTCAATTTTAATTACACCTTAGACACAGAGGGCTTGGGGGGTGGGAGGGCATGTTGGGAGGCTCCACTACCTGAAAGTTATGGGGTGCCTGTGTCACAACTACCCTCCAATTTTAACTGCACCTTAGTTAGGTCCTTAGGTCCTTAGCGCTTTGGGGAGTCGAGGGGTGCCCTGGCTACTGGGGGTGGGGGTCTCTGAGCGCGGTGCGGGTCGGTCTGGTTGCGGTTCGGAGGGCTGCGATGGGATTGTGGGGCGATTGTTGATGCATCGACAGTCGTGGGTTCCCGGCCCTTGACGAGTGGGTGGGTTGGCGGTGACATGCAGCTGGACTACTTGATTTTGCCTCGTTGCTGGTTTGGCTGGTGTTGCATGGCGGCTGGAGGGTGGGCTGGGCATGGAGGCTGTTGGGCTGGCGCTGGTTGCCCTCGTTTTTCCGGCAGTTGGGGGGGTTGGCGGACTTTTATCGGCGGGTGCACCGTGGCCTGGGCGGCGTGTTTGCTGCCGGGCTGGGACTTGCTGCTGGTGTTTTTCTCTGCTGGCTTTCGCCATTGTGTTCTGCCGCTTGCTCGCTCTCATTTGCTCGGCCTGCAGGTTCCGCCTTTTGCTTTCCGATGGCATTGTGTTGTCAATTGACATTTGGATGGCTGGTGTCTTTGCCGTTTCTTGGTCGGGTCGGGGTCTTCTGTGTTCGTGTCACAGTTCGTCTGGGAGTTGACCTCTCTCCCATCCCTATTGGCTACTGGGGGTCTTGCCTGCCTGTCGCTGGAGACTGTCAAGTGTTTCTTTTAACTGCGAGGTGTCCACACTTGACAAGGACCAGACTTCGGATTTCACTCAGAATAATTTATTTGAATAATTGAACAGGAGTTGAACAGTATAGGTGAAAAACCTTTAAACACAGAAATAAAAAGCATTTTGAATAAACAGGTATTTCCACAGTAAACACAAGTCAAGGTAAATATTTCCAAAACGGTAAGTATATTTAAATTCAATATTATTCTTCACATTTCACCAAACTAATTATGCATTTTAATTAATCTTTAACAAAACAATTTTGGCTTACTATTGTAGTGGACCTAAATTTATTAGTTATGCATTTTAATAAATTTATGAGAATTGATACCCAATTATGAATTATTATTCATAAAATCAGAATTTCCTCGTAAAGGGCACCACCGGAGTTGTTATAATCCTAGAGTCTCCGGACCTCTAGGTAGTTTTGAATAATTATACAATTATTACTAGTGATCAGTTAGTTAATAATCGCTCAATTATCTTAAATCAGTCAGTCAGTCTCATATCTAAAGGGTCAATTCTCTTGGCAGGAACTATAAATAGGCAACACACACAGCTCTTGATTATATTACAGTGAATTTATTCTCTAACTAAGGTGATAAAAGATGGTTGGATACAGGGAACATAAACATTTGCTGAACAATGAGCCTGGAGGTTCGATTGTGGGAAGCATTCGACTCATACGGCATAGAAGAGCTAATGAAAGTAAACTAATGCTATAGTTTAGGAGTTAAAATGGACATCTGATCACAGGACGTGTGTTAAGTCTTACTGCTTGTCGACAGCCTGCTTTTGGCCTGTTGCACGGGTCCCACTCTAGCTGCCGATCCTGGCTTTTTGCTAGGGATTCTTCGGGGTTCTCCGTGTCTGATTGAAAACGCCTCCTCCGTCTGGCAATTCGGCTGTTTGCAGGTTTCCTTGGTTGTAGCTGGCGAGACCACGTGGCTTGGTCTGACCTCGGTGAAGTTGGCTCGACGAAAAAGGCTTAAAATGGAACTTGGTCGTTCCTGAATTAGTCCAGTGTAACTTAACGGAACTCATAACTTTAACAAACAAAAGAAATAAAGAAAATAAAACAAACTGAAGGCAGATCGATGTCTCGGCACTTCAGGTGTGTAGCTTCAGGCGAACAAAGGCCTGTTTGTTTCGCTGGCTGAGTCTGGGCGTGTTGTCTGGCGAGGCACGCCACGCGCGTGCCGAAGCATCCAGAGGGCAGAGTGGAAGAGCGAGAAGAGGGAAGAGACAAGAGCGAAGAGTCTAAGAGTCTGGCGAGCAGGTCGCGTGTCGCTCTTTTGTTGCCTGGGGCGTGGTTCCCCAGGGGGCGTCTCAGGTTTCCCCAGGAACTGCCTTCCTAAACTTAATGTCTAAAGAAAAGAAATTTATTTGCACGTATTATAATCAAATATTTTCCACAATCGAACCTCAATGGTTGAACGGTTGTACTGTTCTAAGCATTTGGTAACAGGAAACAATTGTCACATTATGGTCAGGATTTTTATACATTTAACCGCATTTCCGACGAGGGCATGTAATACTTATTTCGTCCACTTGGGGGAGCTCAGGTTACATGAGGAAAGCTTGGATTAAATCAAAGATCGTCTCTCCTTAGGAACCGGGGAATATTGTTGATTCATCCTTAAATTCAAGCTGGCGATTAAGAGTATAGTAAAACATTTTTTGTCATCATTTCTAAAGGGATTTTGTAAGAAAGTATTATGAACAAGCATTGATTACATCAGATGAAGGAGTGTCTTGCTGAAAATAAAAACATTGCACAAGTAACTTCTTTTCAGCACTAATATCAACAACAGATAGCAACAACAGTTAACATAACTACTCAAATAGAGGCAAACATATTCAGGTAACTAAAGATTTAATTAAATTTAATTAGATGCTTTGAGTCTTTTGGAGAATGCAGTCCTTGTCATCCAAAGTTCAGTGTCTGGAACATGTCACACTTAGGTGAGACAAGGAGTATCCTTTTGATGTGGTAATAAACAAAGAATAAGGTCAGTTTCCACGGAAACGTGTGTGGTGGGGTAAGTTTTGATAGGCTGTTCAGGGAGATGCCAATGGCTGGCTCGTGTCCCTTTGTCAGTTTAACAGTCAGGCCCCGCGTTATCAGCTTCGGAATCAAAATGGTGCCAGTTTTATGGTCGGGCTAGCACTTAGAGAAAGCAACTTTGACCCCTCCCCATCTTCTCTGGGGAGGAGAAAGGAATTTAGGGTAGCTCCACATTCATTCAATATAAAATGCACAAATCCACATCGTTGTTCACTACAGTCCCCCCTTCGGCCAAAATGTTCCCTCCGATAGGTAACGTTTTGGACGCAATGAGAAACAACATGTGTGGTTTGTCAGGTGCAGGTCGACTTTGTCAGGAGCTGATGATGTGTTGGTCAGCTGCTGGTCAGGTACTGATGATGCTGGTCAGCTGCTGGTCAGGTACTGATGATGCTGGTGAGGTGGAAGGAGTCAAGCAGAGCAGGTGGCAAAACACAACATCTGTGATCAGGTTGATGTCCTTCTAAGGCTACTAATTCTGCTAGTCACTTAGGGTAACCCCAATTAGCTAGTCTGAAAGTAGCAGGTGCCTGCTGTGTTACTTAATCACCTGAAACAAAGTAAAGCGGAAAATTAATTTGGGAAGCAAAACAAATATCTTAACAAATGACAAGTCGTGTGTGAGCATGACCAACATTATTTTTCTCAGAAATTCTTCGATATTCAGAACCATAACCTGCAGTGAGCTTGAGGGTTGTTTAGCTGGTTTAGGCTAACAGTCTAGTCTGAGGGTCTTAGCCCTTTCAAAACAAATTTTATAAAAAGAAGCGGCTTTTAGTCCTGAGAGGAACTGTTCTGAGTGGTTTCTATTTCTGCAGTTGCTGCAAGATGTCTGCTCTGGAGCAGGTACTCTTAATTGGTATAAGGAACAATAAATTAACCCCCACTTGTGACTAAGTGGTCAGGTTGAGAGCGGCTCCACCTGGTGGGTGGAAATTTTTTTTTTTTTTGAAATTCTAATTTAATTGGTTAAAGACCTCCACTGGTAACTTAGTGGGAGGTTTAAGTTGTGACAGGGAGACACAGAATAGTGGCTAGAGCTGTGGGTGGCGGACCGAAGTAAAAGGATACCTGGCTTCCAAGTTCTGTTTTACAAGGCACGCACGCGAACTCTAATGACCTTTTAACCACTAGCAGCTATCGTCCCTAATTGAGGATTTCTGTTAATTATTAATTTATTAGGACGTTATCGGTCCCGACAAGTCCCATGGGATTTTTGTGAAGCTTGGTTCGGTCCAGAACAGGTGAATGTTTGTCTGTGACCACAGAAGGATCGGTCCAGTGGGGAGAGAACTTGTGTGCAAGTCTTCCTGTTCTCTGGCCGTCCTGTTTCCTTAGTGGAGCAGAGATGTGATGACAAACTCTGTCCCCCCTTCGGAGCTTGTTGTGAGACGCATTTTGGTCGTTATAGACTTTGCATCTTTGTGTGCTGTCTAAATTATTTTGGCCTGCGAGGAAATGTTTATTTCCTCTGGCTGGTTCAGTTAGGGGTTCCCTCCTGTCAAATTGTGTCTTTGACAAGGGAAAAGAAATGCCTCTCCGTTGTAAGGAGGCTCTGTGTGACGGTTTTGCTGGTTGAGACTGGCAGCAAACCTTACAGGTTTTGATGTAGTCTGCTACATCTTTTTGCATGTTTGGCCAATATGCTACTTGTTTTAGTGCATTGTGTGTTGCACTGAACCCTTTGTGGCTTTTGTAAGGTGAGTCATGGGCGTGCATGAGCATCACCCCCCTGTGGCTCTGAGGCACCACGAACGCAGGTGAAGTGCGGGCGTCTGAGACATACGAGAGAATGCCCGTGACGACACGCAAAGAAGAGCGCACCAGGTAAAGGTGTTTCAAGCCAGGGATGGAATCAAGCTCAGTGTTGAGACAGGCTCTGCGTCAGAAAGGCAGAGGAGCATTTTGCTAATGGCGGATCAAGAGTTTGAAGCCGAATTAGGTCAGAGTCACCAAGAGAGTCAGGGATTGAGATTTGTGGCGCAGGGGCGGCTGTCACAGACAAGCCTGCTGCCTGGGCTCTGGTGGCATCGCAAGTCATAAGGGCGGGATGGGTGGGGAGCAAATCCGCTTGGGAGTGCTGGGGTGTGTCTTTAACAGCACCCTGTTTGCCTAGTGCTGTAAACTTGGTGTCAAGTTCAGCTGTAGGATGAATATATGTGGTGTCTGACCCCCCTCTCATGCCTTTATGTAAAGTCATGGAGGATGGCTCTGGTGAAGTGTTGACAGGGAAGGCGGTGACAGTTTGTGCACCCATCTGTCTGTCATTGGTCATGTTGCCTGTGGGAACAGAGTCGCTGGTAAGCGGCAAAAAGAAAGGCTGACAGTAGCCTTTGAAGGCTCAGTGTGAATCACTTCCTTAGAGAGGTCAGGAGGCAAGGAAGAAGGCATGTGCCCCATCTCTGGAGTCTTGAGCTCACAGTCATGAGTGTCGGTGCTGATCGGCCAATCCAGTGGAGTGGTTTTGGGGATCAGTGCGTCATTTGAAGTGGTAACTAAAGCACAGAGGCGGGTTTCTCGTTCTGTGATGTATTCAGACAGTGAGATAGGCAGGGTCGTTTCACCTGTGCCCAGATCGTCAAGTTCTGAAAGTCAAGCAGTGGCTCAAAGCGGTTAAGGAAGTCTTTGCCAATGAGTAGAGGAATGGCGTCAAATGGTGAGACATACACCGGGTGGATGAGGTCCATGGGACCGATAGACATGTGGACTAATGTCATGGCTGTCAGATTGAGGTTTTCAGGGCCGAGTGGCTGGACCTCAATGTCACAAGTCTGTAGTCTCAGGTCTGTGTGGGAGCGGGTCATAGCCTGTAGCTGCCTGAAGAGGGCTGATGACATTATAGTGATGTCTGCAGCTGAATCAAGAAGTGCTTCCTGCACCAGAGTGTTTTCAAGTGTTACAGGCAGGTAGAATTTCCGTGAAACTCCCCTTTCAGTAAGGTGACACAAGAACTGTTGGGAGGGCGGACTGCCCTGAGTGGCTTTGGACTCTGTGAGAGGATTCTCTCTTGAGTCGGACTGTACCACCAGGAGTGTCCTGGAGGGAGCGGTTCTCTCAGTCCATCTGTGTGAGCGTGTCAGTCGTTTTGACAAAGTGTCAGGAGAAGGGGACTTTGGCTTTGCAGCAGCTGCGGCCAAGTGCTCTGCCTTCTTATCTTCCTGTTTGGACAGGGTTTGGAGCAGGCGCTTAAGCGCTGTAATTTCCTCCTTACTAAAAGTGGGTGTGTCAGACTCACTTTCAGTGTTATCGTATTTGTGTCTCTATAGTGGGATCTCTGGAGTGTAGCTCTCTGAGATCGCCTGTCCCAATTGTTTTGGGATTGGTGATGCTTGTGTCCCCCCTTCCGTGAAAAGAGGTGGGTTTCACAGCGGTTGGGCGTGTACCTGGGCCGATGGGTTTCAGGCCTCAGATTTTGGCTCTTCTCAGACCAAGATGGCTCTGAGTGACGTCGACCATGCTCATTTTGCTGAGGCAGGCTGCACCTCTGCTTCTGGCTTGGTCTATAATTCTGGGAGGTGATGCAGGTTGACGCAGGTGTTTCAAGACCAGGAGCTCGTTTTGGCTCCACCTGTAGGGAATTGATGCTGAGAGTGAGGACACCATGGGGCTCAGGATGCCTCGTCATGGTGAGTCTCTGCTTTTCAAATCCTTTTGTAGCTAACTCCGTAGCTGTCGACTGGTTTGGGTGCGTGGGCAGGCTGCCACACCCAGATGATGACTGGTAGTGGGGTGGAGGTTTGGATAAAAAGATATTTGAAGTTTAATCTTCCTCCATATCGGGCTCATTTTTGGTACCAAAGTACGCTTGTCTGAGTCGGTTGTAGTACTGCTGAGGAGGTTCTGGCCTCCCTTGCTTAACAGCAAGTGCAGCTGTTAGACCTGATTGTGCTGTCAAGTCAGAATATTCCTCTACCAGTGCCTGGCAGAGCGAGTCATAATCTTGTCTGACATACCTGGGCTGGCGTTCAATAAAGCTGCTGACCTCTCGACTAGATGTCACCTTGATCAGGTAAATCTTGTCGTCAGTGGTGGCAGCAGGGAATTTCGCAAGTAGTATTCAATATCTTTTAGATAGATACTGGTCTCATTTGAGCCTGTAGACTCAGGCTCGAAGCGTGTTATGTGGCGAGCGATTTTGTCTAAGTCCCTGTCAGAGGGGCTTAAGTCATGGTCAGCAGTGGCGGCGGATGCAGCCGAGGGGAGTAAGCCGTCTTCACCTGAGTAGGTGGAGGGCTATTTCTCTGGCGCTCTGTCGTATGATCCTGTGGGATCAGTTGTGGGAGTGGTCGTGGAGACCATCCTCCTGAGGCTGGCAAAGGGGAGCAGCCTTGTCTCTCTCTGGTGGGAGTGTTTTGTAGGAGGGAGTGTGTTTGGCTGTCTCACATGAGAGCTGGAACTCTCTTCTGGTATCAGCCAACTCCTCCTTGTTTTCCTGCTTAGCGGGATTGGTTACTCTGTCCCTGTCCTCTAGCTGTCTTCGCATTTCTTGCATGCGTTTTTGGTCAGCTTCTCTAAGTTTGCTATAAACTTGACTCGTAATTTTAGCTCTTTAATTTCCCCCACTGCTTGTCTAAGGAGGGTTTCTGATTGGTCAAGGATTCAGTTGTGTCTTTAAGTTTACTTTTAGTCCACTCTAACTCCTGTTCTTGCTGAAAGAGTGAGTGTTCAAGCTGATTGGTCTTTTCCTGCAGCTCAATTTTCTCCTCATCGACTCCACCCTCCTGTGGGAGGTGGCAAGGAGCCTGTAGTCAGTGATGCGTTCTTCCGCTTCACTTAGTGACTGCCTGGTGCTTTCCAGCTGCTGTTTAAGCTGGTGCGTGTGCTTAGACTGGGCAGATATTACAATAGCTAGTTTTCCTAGCATCTGGGACAAGGCTTTGTCCTTTGAGGAAGTGGCTAGAGCGTTGTTACCAGCTCTGCAAAAATTGTTTCAAGGTTCACCGCATCGTGCCTGTAGTGCTGGAGTAGCCAGGTACCATGTCTCGGTCATGTGGGCCAAGATGGAGTCAAAGGTTCCAGTGGGTCGCCCCCACTGGCTGCCACTAAGCGTGGGTCTGCCATGTTCACAGGCAGGTGCAAGTGGTTTGGTTAAGGACTTTGCTGTGAGTCCAAATCAGACAACAACGAGTGTGTCAACTCAGAGGATATGCAAAATACAAAAATAAATGGGTGTTGCTTCTATAGCTTCCTGGAGCTGTTGATGTTCCTTTAAGTTAATTTGGAAGGCTGGAATCTGAAGAAAGAAGGATCAAAATCAAATCTATGGACTCAGTTATACAATTTGCTTTAACAAATCAGAAGTGGACTACAGGTGTTAGCTGGTACAGCAGACCTGAGCCAGTCAGTTAAACAGAGTTTCAGCTAGTGTGTTTACTAGTTGAGAAAAGGGAATGTCAGGTTGGAGAAAGCTGACTTTCAAGTCAGACTTAAATGCCCAAACTGAAAATTCAAATTTAGGGTGAAGGCAAAAATAGGGAAATGAAATTAAATCACACTTGGGATTAAAGTTAAATGCTATAGATCAAATCAAAGTTCATGTTACAACTAGCTTGACAATCAAAGCTCAAAGTCCTTAATGATCAAAGTCAAAGTTGGAAAAATTGTTTGAGAAAAATTAAATTTTAGAATCAGAGTTCAAAATCGGAAAATTAAAATTTTGAGATTAAAATTAAATTTCTAAAGTTCAAAGTTACATAACACAAAATCCCAGGCTGATTAAAGTGGATTAAATTTAAAAAAAAAAAAATCAAAGCTGATTAAACTGAAAGTCTTAATTACCCTTTGGTAGTTATCAAGTTATCAAAATTCCAATTGCTATAAAAGTCAGAGTCCAAATTACATTTATAATGAACAAGGATTAAAGAAAGCCTAGTTGGAAAGCTATCAATTCAACTTATCAAGCTTAATGTAGCTTCAGAATTCCAATCAGTCCAAACAACAAAAGGTTAACAAAAATTCAAATCAAGATGTTATTCTGTATTTATCTTATTTCCTGCAAGGATCAAAAATAGCACTACAGAAAAGGCTTCAAAATGACAAAGTCAAAATCAGGGATATTGCAGCAGTAATGAGAATAAAGCTTTTATTCAAATACAGCTGGATCAAAATTAGAAAAGCGAATCTTTGAATAAAAGATTGCATCAAAATTAACAGAACTACTCAGTGTAATCCTAGGTTAGGGTACTAAATTGGCTCAGTACCTTGTTACAAGCACACCCAATAGATCTTTAAAGTTATTCAAGGAAAAAGGAGAGCCTGTGCTCTATCCTACACTTAAGGAGTAACACTCCTTATTAATTTAATCTGAGAGTCGACACAATGGTTTATGTGTCTCAAGTTAACAAGATCTATCACCAAAGTCTGGTTTAATTCACTCGATTCAAACGCTCATCTCTGTCACTGATGACGCTGAAGTCGATTTAATGCAGAGCATGCAATTTATTCCGCCAGCCAGTAGGGGAGCTGTGGCTCCGCCTCGGGCGCGGCCTATTTCTCAATGTAGAAGAAGAAGCGGCTCCCTCTCTGGACCTCGGACCCAACAGCTGTTAGCTTCAGGCTAACGCAGTTAGCAAACCGTCGTTGCAGCAACGGCAGTAAATCAGAACCAGTCCCGCTCAAAATGGGGGAAGGACTCGCTCCTTTGTTTCAATGACTCAGCTTGCTTTCAAGCTTCGATTTAGCGTTAACTTAGCTCGGTAGGTACAACGCTACAGGCTAAACTCGGCGTCTTCACGCCTGTGACTCCACTGCAGGGCAGCTGTATTTGTTGAAGTAGCTAATTTCAACAGAATACCGGAGTTTTGCATATACATAACAATCCACGGCTCAGCGCGTCAGACTGTTATTTATAGCCGCAAACAATCACATTGGCACAGCGCAACTGTAATCTGTCTGCCTCTTATTAGGCCTTAAAATCAATATCGGTTAAGTTTCTCTCAACCAAAAGGGCATTTCATCCACTCGTCAGCGGAGATTGTGTGTAGCTTTAGCTCAGATTTCTCAATGGTAACGTTACAGGAATGCATTCAGTTTAACATTAGCTCGGTCCTCATAGCTCAGCTCACTACAGCTCTGTACTGAACAACAAAGAATGATGGCCCGGCGGCCAAACAAGTTGCACAAAGCATTTCATTTCACAACAAAGAACACGGTCAAAACTCACACACACTTTCATCACTAACGTTAAGTTAAGAGGGAAGACAGGAGAGTTTCTAGGGAGCAACTTACTGGGCGATAATTATTTCAGTGGCAAAATTTTGGAGGGAAAAATTTCTGGGACTCAATAACTTTTCTCAATAACTTCTCTGCATCAGGGCTGTGTGTATAGTCTATTATTATAGTATGTCACAAGGCCTCACACGGCACCATTATGTAGTGACCTAAATTTATTAGTTATGCATTTTAATAAATTTATGAGAATTGATACCCAATTATGAATTATTATTCATAAAATCAGAATTTCCTCGTAAAGGGCACCACCGGAGTTGTTATAATCCTAGAGTCTCCGGACCTCTAGGTAGTTTTGAATAATTATACAATTTTACTAGTGATCAGTTAGTTAATACGCTCAATTATCTTAAATCAGTCAGTCAGTCTCATATCTAAAGGGTCAATTCTCTTGGCAGGAACTAAATAGGCAACACCACAGCTCTTGATTATATTACAGTGAATTTATTCTCTAACTAAGGTGATAAAGATGGTTGGATACAGGGAACATAACATTTGCTGAACAATGAGCCTG
>NW_024041336.1:0-23862 GCF_014851395.1 Micropterus salmoides
TTGCAGGTTTTCCACGTCTCCTCTATATTCGAATTGAACAAGCTGGGTTCAGATGTTAATATGATCAACAACAGTGCGTCTCCTTGCCAGGATGTGGCATAGTTAATAAAATCTAATTGCTGAGACTGACAGATACACACATTCAAATGACAAACAAGTGACCCTGGGCCTTTTTTGGCACTGGGACAGGATCCATGTGTGAAAGTGTGATAAAACTGTAACAGCACTCTAAGGTGTGATAATAGGTTATAACTGGTGGGTGTCATTTGTTTACGTGTGTGTTTGTGTGAGTAAATGTCCCATTCACATACTGGCATATGTGTGTCTTAATGACTATGAGGCAGATGGCCCATTCAAACTGCTAATTCATAATCCCATAAAGCAACACTGAGGAATTTAGAACCATTTGGCCACAGATCTTCCCAGTACCTCTCATTCTGCATGATGGATGAGGTAGTGTTTCTTGTGTGTGTGTGTGTGTGTGTGTGCGCGCGCGTGTGTCTATGCATGTGGGTATAAGAGTGCGCATACAACTGTGTCTCGATGCATGTTGTCTGCATTGTGTATCTGCCCTGTGTGAATTAAGTAGGAGAGCCACTGCTACTCTATTATAACTTTGGCACAGCAGCCCATAAACAGGTCCTCTTCATCAGCTGTCTTGGCTATGAGCACTGAAATGGGCCCCCTCTATCAAGCCCCTGCCTCTGCTCAGGATATTAATGTGTTGCCTCCATAACGTGCTTGAAAATCTAAAAAGGTTTTTCATCCCGGATAATCATATGACATTAAGTCATGTTTTAAGAACAGTATGACTAAAACTTGTGCACTTTTACAGTAAATTCAATAATTTTAGAGTAAGATTTAGTGTTTGAAGAGCGGAGTTAATTTTCTAGTCTGCTCCCTGTTCAGCTCCAAAAACAACAGATTGGTTGTATATACTGTAGGTGCTAGTTGATGGGCAAAACATATACAGTAAGTATTTTGGACCAAATACACATGCAAATTTGTTTTCAGTTTAATTATCTGCAGTATACAGCACTATAGATCAAAAAAAATGCTTGCTTAGCAGTGCCGTAATTGTTGCTGTAGAAGCCTGTGCAGAGCTCCTGAAACCACAGACAGGAAGAAATATTAACATTTAGGAGCACTAACCTCTGGTAGCCTGCAGTTTCTTCTTCTCATAGTCATATCCTACAAAGCACAAACAAGAAATAGAGTCGGTAAATAATGCATGAAATTGAATTATTTTTTCTCTGGTTACTGAGGACAGGCAGGGAGAACCTAACCTGTGCTGTGTGGTAGGCAGTGAGAGATGACAAATAAGGAAAGCAAACAAACACAAAAGTTGATTCTCAAAATCAAATTGCACCGGGTCAGTGATGTGCAACTCAAAAGGTTACATAACTATAACTTCATCTCATACACCCTCTACAAAACACTTCAATACCTTAAGCATTAAGTATTTCGGGGTTTACACTTGATTGTCTTTCCCACTGAGATTTAGCCAAAATAATGTTGTCTATAGATGCAGTGCATCATCTTATGAAGAAACGGGTGAACAAAGAGACCTGTAATTCCTGTTTTCACTAACCTCAGCCTTGGATGAGTCAGTGCGAACATCCTGAGCCAGCCGTCATGTCTCTCCTCAGCTGTTCCTCCGCTCACTCCTCCCTCCCTCAATGTCTGCATTCAGTAATCTGGCACATTCAGGAGACACACAGACACAGATGGAAAGACAAGGTTAGGTTGAACTGGGATGGCTATGTGCAGCTTTTGAGAGCTTGTCAAGTCTTTCTTTCCCTAAAGCAACAGTAGTAACACTAAGGGGGATTTCAGAGATAGTATGTTAATGCTATACAATTATGGGATGTGTTGATATGAGAGAACTGCTCCGTTTCAACTGCACAGTATTATAAAGTGGTTTTCAAGAGAGCCACAAAGGACTCAACTAGGTCAACAAGCTGTGCTTTCTCTAACTTGGTTTTCAGTGTTTTCAGCAAGATGTGTAGATTCTCAACAGATCTGCTTTATGTGCATATTAATCATGCTGTAGGTATGTTCATAGTCATTGTGAGGACTCACAAAACCTTGGTCCCCACAAGGGCAACCATTTATTTTTAGGTTATGTCTTACTTTTTGTTGTAGGTATAAGAGAGGTGCAGACAGTACTGCTGCACTGGGGCCCGCACTGTATTGAGGGCCCTTAATAGAAGCAATCCCACTGGTTATGGGCTGTTCATTGTCATTTACATGGGAAAAATGCAATGACTTTCATCTATCTTTAGCAAACACACATTTCAACTCAACCTATTGCTTTCATACCGATTAAGTGCTATATATACACTCAAATGTGCATTTCCCCCTTTGCCGTGGGGTCTGACAACACAGACTTTTGCCCAGACGTCTGTAGCAAGCAGTAGGCTATAAGGTATACATTGAATTATGAAAAAATGATTCCACAGATTCAACAGAATGAATATAATCTTATTTTCTTTAGTATACATGTCACATAGCTGACAAATGCAGTGATGATTGCTGGGTAAAATTAATGCCCAATCTTAAGTTTCTATTTAATCATGTGACAAGACTCCAGAAACCGGGTGAAACGCAAAATCTGACAAGTAGACTAGCAGAGCACACGTGCAAGCTAGCAGTCATGCTATTCACACGTAAAAGTTGTTTCAAGAAGAGACAGAAGATAAAAGAACAGAAGAGCGGGTCCCAAAGCTCCCAAATAAGATTGTTTTGGATTACTGAGGACACTGTCAAAGATCTCGCTCAATACAAGCTCAATGGATGCCTTTCAAATGGGTGAGTAACTTTACAAGTGCTTTTTCGGTGGATTTGGTGTGGCTGGCGTGCTGCTGTTTTAAAGGCTGTTATCATTTCAGGGCCAGCTTGCCACTGAGTAGGCCTACCTGTTTAATTGTGTGGATGTGCTTGTATCAGAGTAATCAGAGCATTAATGGAGTGTCCTCACAAGTGACAAAAACAAGTGTAAGAATCTGTGAATGGTCACCTGTATGTTAACGCCTGCCCCGTTGAATGCCGTCTGCCCTGGACTAAAACCTTGGTAGTGTCAGGACCCTGGAGACTCCCCCTCCGACCCATTGATCCCACGCTGCTGATGCTGCTAACTGAATGACACCCTTCAGATGATAACATCACCATGGCCTGAGAGCTCTCATCCTCTGATTGGCCAGACAGGTCCTCATTTTCTAGGATCTGAAGAGGAAAAAATGTAATGTGTTGTTTTGTTTTTTATTGATGTTTATCTATCTACTGAGAGCAGTTTGACTACAATCAGGGACAAACCTTCTCCAGTGGTCGGCTATCTGTTCCCTTCAGTCCCATCCTCCCCTCATCAGCAGGAGGGGTGAAGCCTGGTGGAGGTGAGGGGCGGTACTTAGGACCAGTCAGCACATCTGGAGTGGGAGCAGGCACAGAGCCTTTACAAGAGGGGACATGAAAGATGAGTAAAAGATCACATTAAGTTGTGCTACCAAACAAAGCAGGTAAACATAAAAAACACCAAATGAAACAAAGACACATGTTTCCATCCACCCATTTGTTTTGCATATGTTGTGTGTATGTGTATGTGTGCTGTTATAACTTATAACTTGTCATATCGTTAAGGAGACTGTACACAACACAGGGATGATTACAGAATTTACAATATGTGATTATGTACTGCTGCCCCCATTAGATACTGTATGTGAAAAGAGAAATCAAATTACTTAATGAAAGTAACATAAATGTAAAGCCATCAACCGTATCATGATAAAATGATGACCCTTTACTTAGAGAAGAGTTACTGTTGCGCTTAGTGTTACATACCCCCCCATGTGTATTCACGTGACTGTGCTTTAAGGTGTTTGCATTCTCTTTGTCTTTATTTGTCAACTTCTTATGTGAACATACATTTATTCTGATTGAATATGTTTTGCCTGTGAAGAAAAAGTACTCAGATGTTCTACGTAAATGAAGTACTTGATTAAATGTCCTTTGTTGCTCTCCACCACTAGTTTTTGCTTGTGGAAAAAAATTAAAATCTGAATAATAGGTTGCTTTCCAGTTTCCATGACATTTGGATAGATACACACCTACACACATATGTGTGTAACTCCAGCCAGAGTGCTGATGAGTTCTGAGTCATGCACCTGAAGGTGGCTTCTGTGATTTTATGATTCTGTAAAAAAACCCTGGTGCAGCAGAGATGCCACAGCTTTGGGAAACATTTTTTCATATGTTTAGGTGTGTTTTCATACAAATGTATACACATACTGTATATGTGCATGCTCACCTTGCTCAGAGAGACGAAGCTGCTGCAGCAACATGTTGAGCCAATAGCTGGTCATTCCGCTGCCGGTTAACATGGGGTCAGGGGTCATCTCGGTTACCTTGGCAGTCTCACTAGAATCCAAACCGAGGAGCAGACGGCGGGCCTCATACAGACAGGAGATGTTCCTTTCCAGACCTTTCACCACTACTGACTGATAAATATACACCAATACAGAGTTTTACGTCAGTATTTAAACCACCACAGCACATGAGACAGCAAGACAGAGTAATGTTTAATCCAAAATGAAAGTGAACATTCAACAAATATTTCAATAAACATTTATTATTTAATCCAGTGCGTATGAAATAAGCAATCACAATATAGTCCTAGATTAACAGGGAATGTAAAAATAGGGAGAGGTAGCAAATAAAACAACAAAATTACCATTTATTTTAGATGGGGTGATTCTAACAATAACAAAGCAGCTAAAGTTGTACCTTGCTGGTCTGTTTTACTTTGGGCTTGACACTAATGAAGACTCCCAGGTTTTGCATCATCTGAGCCAGCTTACAAGGATCTGCCTCCCCATCTTCACGCATGTCAAACATCAAACACACAGGCAGACAGTCCTAGATGTGCACACAAAGACACATACACAGATAAACAGATAATGCACTTGCAACCTCTCGGAATTGTTCTTCAGCATAATTCTACCTAAACAAAAACCAAACACCCCGCTGTACCATGAGCTGCTGCCGAGCCAGACACACTCCGTCAGGGCTGCCCTGGATGAGCAGCGAGGGAGGGCTCTGAGGAGCACTAAGGTCTGGTAGAATGATCTGGGTCTGGGTCTGGTGCATGACGCTCAGGAAGTGAGCTCCATTCTGCCCCAGCAGAAAGAGATGCTGCTGGGAGGTGACATCCAGCTGGCTGCTCACTACACCACATGTGACCTCTGACCCCAGCAGCAGGTCTATCAGGATGCAGGTCGCCTTCTGCCAGATGACAATGTATACATACATTACATGAAACTATATGATACACATTGATTAGACCCTATTCTAATGAGTGTAAACTGGATCAAAGTCCTCTGTGTTTTACACTAACCTTGACAGCAGCTGCATTGCCCTGCAGGCCCCAGACGGTGCAGCAGCTTTCATAGAAGGTGGGTTGTGCCTGAGGATGGGGTGGCACGGCCCTGAAGCTCACACTGACCCCCAAAGTCTGCACTACCTGTTGAATGAGTGGGGAGCCTGCATCTGGCAGACCCTGGGGCATCAGGCTGACTGGGAGGTTAAAGCTCAAGGACAATGGCTGCAAGTCCTAGGACAAAGAAGATTGAATGGGAAACAAGGGAAAGAGTGTGATGGAGAGGAGTCACACAGGGGAGGGGGTAATGAAGAGATGTGAGACAGCGGCTTTTTGACAAATATACCTCTCTTCTTTGTGTAGGCCATTCTATTAATCATTCTTTTGAGCGCTGTGTCTTGACGGGAGTGAAGAAGTTGGATTTTGAGTCAAATACAAATCTATCCTGGGTAGTTTCTGCTCAGATTATACATGACCACTCACTCTTATCCTCCTCCTGGCTTCCTCCACTCCTTCTATGGGCCCAGCGATGGAGACCTGGTAAAATGAGAAAACAAATGGCTTTTTAATTAAGGTTGTTTTCAGTTCCTTAAAGAGGTCATATTATGCTCATTTTCAAAACCCTATTTAGGGGTTGACTGAGCTCTGTTTCTACATCACAGTAACAACTTTATGTCCGTTGACTGCCTGGTCAGTAGCTAGTGTTTGGAAGGGAGAGGAGAGGCAGCTGGTGGACGTCTTGTCTTGTGCTACAGCTCAGAGAGTTTTTCCACCGGTGTTTTTGAGGGTGTGTACTAGCCAGTTGGCGAGCATTATGACGCACATTTTGCTGTGAAGTCACAGGGATCTAAGGGAAAAGGCTGGACAATAAATGAGCTGTTTTCAGGCAGTTCAGAGCAGTGTTTTCTGTGGGAGATGGGCTTTTTCACTTTGCAAACCTAGTACATGCACAAAAATTATATGACTCACTAAAGGAGAGGGGAAAAGCCAAAAAGAATAATACCACCTCTTTAATTGTCAGTCTAACTGTTTAGTGGCTCACTGCCTTAGTTATTGTTACCTGGTTGCTTTTCTCTCCGGTAGCACTGTGGCGGTTGGAGTCGGGAAAATGGATGTGACAAGATGTGACCTCCATCACCTTTTTGATGTTTCCACCGCCTTTCCCAATCACGTGGGAGTGCTCTGTGTAGGCCACGTCCATCTTTAGAGTCACCTTGTTCACCTGGATTTCATATAAACAGTGTTTGGGTTTATTTTTTAGTGCAGATTACTTTTCAATACTTGGTTAAAGGGAAGCAGTAGCAAAGTATAAATCATGTAAGAGCATGTCTTCATCTGTACATTGTTGACATTATTGTTCAGACAATTTGTGAAAATTAAATAACCCTCACCCTGGTTTCCAGCACTTCTAGTATCTTCTTTTTGGCTTTCAAAACATTGGCTCTCTTCCCTTCCACCTTCACATGTGGATCTAGAAATAGGAGTTTAGTTTTAATGCTGTACACAGTATGCTACAGTAAATGGGCAATGATAAATCAATTTGTGGGAACATAGAAAAACGTGTGACAGGAAGGAGAAAAGTGCAGAGACCTAATAAGGGGTGAGTAGTGAAACATCAAGAGTCTGTCACCTTTCTTTGACTTGGCCCCAATTTTCAGCTTGGACGGCCACTTCACCTGAGTGTCGGTTTCTCTCATCACCTGTGGAAGCACAAACAATAGGAGAGAGTGGGAAACAAGGGCAGAGCTGTCATTGTATGCCGCAAAGATACACACGCACACAAATCACCACGCATACAATCGGAGCACACACATCAACACTTCCAGACTCCAGTCCAGACCAAAGCCTCATTTGCATTTCAAAGACTGCAATTATCACCTCCATAAAACTAGCAATCATTGGATGCAGAGTATGGAACAAATGTTAAAATGGAGGCTTTCACTGATCTGTAAGCTACATTTAACCAGGAGCTTTCTGCACTGATGATTATCGGTGGCTTTCACTGAGGAGGGTTAGGGGTTAGGGCTCTTTTTGTTTAATCTTCTGGTTTATGAATAACATGTTTCCTGGTGTGGAGCTCTACTTACTCTCTCAAAAAACTCCTCTCCGGTTTCACCATCTCCAAGTGTTGGAGCTGAAAGACATATAGCAAGCAAACATAAAGAACAGACACAATGAAGACACATTTATAATCTTCCGCAGTGTGATTTGCCATGTTGTGTTGGTCAGCAGTACACAGCTCCGTCGTTTGCAGCGCAAGTATTCAATATCAAGCATGTGTGTAAAGTCAACTTTTAAATTTGCCAAGCAACTGGAACAAGAGGTTGCCGGGAACATAAACAATTTTAAAAGGCCATCGCTCCACAGTGACATTTACAGGGTACGGGGGGACTTAGGAACGCCCTCAACCCCCCTCATCACTATGGGTTACTCTGGCCAGAGCTGAGGAATGGGAAGAGAACAGTATGGGGTGGAGAGAGAAGGTGGTGGTTAGGGGGAGCAACCACAAATTAGCCTAGAGACAGCTAATCACATCAATGGCATTTGCTGACGCAAAGACCTCCCACTTGACTAAAAAATTAAATAACAACTGTAAAATCAAGAAGGAATGTGTAAAAATAAAAAACAAAGCACTCCTTGGCCTATCAGAGTGAAGTGTCAAGTGCAGCCTGACAGATTGTCACCTAGAGGGACGAGATACAAAATGTACTGCCTGACTGAGGCTGCGCAAACAGACAGTCACAAAAGCACAGTCACACCTGCACACACACATTAAAACAAATTCACTCAAGCTTTCCCAACAAGAGTCTGCGCAAGGACAAACAGACAAATATCAGTCTCTATCTGGAGCAGTAGCACACTGTCAGAAGGAGTTTCCCCAGTAACACAGGGGAGGCATTTGTCATAAAACCAGAACAGCGATAACTTGCAGAGGCAGACTTCTGAATGCATAAGCCATTGCAGGTCATAAATCATGGTGATACAGCAACAGGAGTTTAGTGGATGGCAGTAATACTGATGGTGAGAACAAGGGCACAGCCAGCTGGAGGCCCTGACAGACACCCAGGGTCAGGTAGATAAGATAGGAAGAGCACACAGGGGATGGCGGGGGTGTGCATGACAAGCATCCAAAACACCAAAACAGAATAACTTTCAGAAAAAGCAGCTTATAGAGAAGAATGTGAGAATTAAGTTGATAACTGTCATCTGTGCCGGTGGAAAATCATGGAGCTCAGGTGCATGGTATTGACAGCAATGTGAGCATTGAACTGCTCAGCTCACTCACCATACAACATGGTCTCCAGCTTCTTCCTGTCGATCCTGAACCTCTCCTCCACCCATTCCGGGTCCAAACTCTGCGCTTTTGCATTCTCCTGCCCCGGCACAGAGCTTTCTCCCCCTTCCTCCTCTTCCTCATCCTCTTTTTCTTCTTTGTCAAGTTGGGCCTCACTGGACTCAGGCTTTCTTGCTGAGCCGGGTTCTATGCTAGTATCCAAGTCAGGCTGCTGGGTTGCTGTGGTTGTCGGGACCGGAGAGCTCTCCTCTGTGGTGGTGGTGGCCATAGCAGGACTGAGCCTTCGTCAGTGTGTGTGTGAGGATGTGTGCATTTGTGTGACCAAGGAGACCGGCAGGGAGAAAGAAAGGGGCGAGAGGGGCAAGAAACACCCCCTTTGCCTTTCCTTTAAATCCCCCGCCCCCTTCACTTAATTTAGGAGTCAAATCTGACTTTTTTTTTTCTCTCTCTTTAAGCTGTTTGAGGTTCGAAGGATTCGCTGCTGATGCCTTGCATTACAAAGACATACAAGGAGAGTCACTCCTCTCCTATAACAAAGGCCATTACTTCTCTATGGGAGGGGCTCTGGGCAGACAAACAAAATCTACAACTTCAGCTGAGGCTCACTCTGCTGTGAACAAATCCCCTGTAATCCTCAATTCAGCGTCCACAGATTATGTGGATAGATAGCTGAGGCCTGTGACAGGACAAGATCACGCCCACACAGAAACACACACATCCTGGAAACCATCCTCACACCAGCAAACACAGCTAACAAAATAAACAGGTCATCTGTTGGGTTCCATGTCTGCCCTCCCTCCCCTCCCTTTGAATGAGAAGATCGAGGGCTTGAGATTTCAGAGGTCAGGGTGAAGGTACTGGAGGGGTGGATCGTGAGTGTGTAGTGTTTGTGTGAAGGGGGAGCTTGCAACAATGCTTGGGATAAAAAACTCTCCCGTTATTATTGGTACTCATATCCTTTACTCAAGTAAATGTGCCAATACCACAATGTAAAATACTGTTATAAGTGAAAGTGGTGCATTCAAAGTCCAACTTATAAAAGCCTTATCAGCAAAATATACCTAAAGTGTACTTATTCTGCGGAGAATTGTTTACTGTTGTAGATAAGGTCACAAGATAAATCTGAGGGGTCATGAGATTAATAATGGGGGAAAAGCTAAGAAGAGAATATAACAGAAAACAAAAGGTTCTGCTGCACAAGTGTATTTGTTTTCTCTAACCTTTGCTTTTGCATGAATTTTTATGAATCACTGGATAGTTTAACCTCTTTGGGCCTCAGTCTTAAAAAAGAATTAAATGAAACCTTAAATAAGATTAAAAAATTGCTTAGCACTTATTAAGTCCCCTCCCCGCTTTACATTTCTCAAATCTGAGAACTCGACTGAATCATGGGTAAAACAAACTGCTCAATTAGTCAGGTCAAGAGGGACTCTATTTCCAGCTCACCTCTGTGTTTTCCATATTGCCCAGACAAATCTGGCCTCGGGCAAATCAGCAAACATTATTTGGCAGTGCAGAGATCTTGCTAACATTACCAACTACTGCAGGCTAGACTTATTTGCCTGAGGAGGGTGGTAAGTAAAAGGCATGATGACTGTGTCACCATGGAAACTGGTCAGGGAGTGAATATATATTAAGTTTAATCTGACTCCACAACTGCAAATCTCCTCCCTCCAGCCCCCCCGTTAAGCCCCATCTGACTGGAAGAGTGTGTGTTGCCAGTAAGAGTCAAGGCGTGCGTCACTGTTTGACCCATGAGCAGAGGAAAATAAAGCCGAGCCATCCTGCAGGGTGACTGATGAGCTCTGGATGGTTTACTAAATCAACCCCTGAACCCATGAGTGAGTCCTTTATTCATCCAGAAAGATAGATAGATCATACTATCCTTTTCTGGTTAAGGCACAGTCTCCTTATTCACTGCACCACCCCACAGCCCATTATACATTTACTCTAAGGACTGAGCTGCACTCTAATCCTGAGAAACCTTAACTGGATGTAAAAAAACTTCATGTGCCCTCAGAGAAATTGTGTATGAGAGAGAGAGTGCAAGAAGTCTGATGGTCTCTATGTGTTATTCATGTCTATGCAGAAACTTGATTTGAAAATAAAATATTGCTTCCCTCTGTGAGCTGAATCTCTACAAATTATTGATTTTGGGAATCAAGGAATGTAATGTTTGACTAAACCTCTGAGTCGTAGGCCTTTTGGAAAATATCTTGACATATCACAGTAGAAAAATAACAGGTGTAAATAATAAAATCAATTCAGTTTATTGCTTCAGTTTCAAGGTCCTGGTATTGTGCATGTTGGCTCACTGTCACACTGCCGTGACTCAGGACACTTGAATAGAACTGAGCCATTGTTGATGTCATTAGAAACATCTGTGCTACAATTTCATATGTCTTTAAGATTAATGCACAAAGAGAGATAAATTCACATTTGTTTACATTATTAAGAGCACTCTTCACATTTGTCACCCAGTTATCATCCTCTTTGCACAAAGAACATCAAAAAAGTTTCACAAGCAGACATTTAGACCTAACATGTTCCAAGCCAAGGTCATGGTCAAATCCTTCCCCACACCTCCGGAACTAAATGTTTGAGGGGAAAATATATTTATTTATTAATTTTGGATGGCGTAAAAGTAGTCAAAATTTTAAACAAATATCTAGTCTAAGAACTTGAATCAGCCTACAGCATTCCCACTGTCTGCTACATGAATGATTGACCCATCCTTATGGAATCATTTAGACACATTAATCATTAATAAACCACAAAATCCAATATGTGTGCACACAGCATTTAATACACAATACACTTACCGCATACACATTTGCCTATATAGAAAGTCCCAGGAGATGTCCAACAATGGAACTGTTTGAATATAAACATTATATACAAATACAAACAAACATAACAAAATCTACATATATGCACCAATTCATGTCAGTTAACGCATTGTATGTCTGATTCCATTCAAGGATATGTAGCCTATTATATATAGTACACATTGCAGGAGCCATTTATTTTTATTTTTGGCATGTAATGTTATTTTGTTTAGATATATTTTGCAGTAGTATTTACAGTGGTATAGTAGTATAGACACTTGGTGGCAGTCTTTTGATACACAGAGTTTGTATGTAGGGGCATAGGTGACAGGAAATGGTAGGCACAGGTAGGCAGGTAGGGGGGCCGTACAAAGTTCTTACCACACCAGAACAGACAAACATGCTACAACTTGCAACAATAGAATTGAACACCTACTGCTTTTTCATATCTTTGTACAACTGCATGCTAATGCAATAAACCACAAACTCAACTGTAAATAACAAGTGGAAGGTACAAGGTTTATTAGTCTAATACAGCACAAGGCTACATAACGAAACAAAATTTCTAGCTCCTTCATGCTACACACACAACATATATTGTTATTATAAGTGTAGGCCTATATTAAAATATGGTAACATAAAAAATCAACTAAAACAATATATATAGCTATTTATATACATATACAGCCCAAACATTCCACAGTGCATTTTCTGAATTTGCTTCTGGAGTGAATATAAACAGCAACCACCAGATGATAATATGAAAGTTTGATCTTCACAATGAACAATCTGACATTTGGGAAACAGTGTCCATCTTTGAGCACCAAGCATCATCAATAGACAGTAAAGAGTCCACTTCCATCTTCCCAGAGTCTTGTGCTGACAGCTCGGAACATGGACCACCTGCCGAGTGCTTAATCCGGGATGTTTTTGAAGTCTATTGTGTCTGCGTATGATTTCACCCCTGCCTTTGTATAGTTGCAACTTGAAAAAAAAGACATTGGTAAAGTTGAAAATTGCTTTACCCACATAAATTATGAAGCTTTTATCTATCATAGATAAATGTCACAGGCATTCACCTGCTCAGTTCGGCCAAACAAACACTCATTAAGCATGCAGACCACCAATCTCCATTAAGCAAAAATGAAGTAAAGACATTCATTAGTACATGCACAATCAATATGGCAGGAACATTGGGATAGTAATGAAACTGAAAGACATCTATTAAATATACAATATTGGTGCAGGGAGGATAGTGGGCTGGAAATGAAGGGAGGGAAATATAATCACTCCTCTGAGAATACAGGACATACAGGTCTCAGCCATATTTTTATAAAAGAGGCACACACCCAACTTCAGCCAACCAGAAACAGTCGAACATGTAGCTACTACTTCACTGTAGGAAATACTAAATCAAGAGAAATCACCTTTTTCAGTCACTAAGGAGGCAAAACATCATGACTTTTCAATGCCAGGTCTCCTGGGGAAAACAGCAAGCAAGATTTGACATTATTACAAAGAAACTGATTTAGCTAAAAGATTTTAGTTTTTTGGTTTGGTTGTTTGTTTATTCTAGCATAAATTCTCTTTTTCACACTCCAGTCCAACTGGAGGCGGTATTGCTCTAAGCTGGCTTGCCAGCCGCCAAGAAACACTAAAGAAGAAGAAGAAGTTGCGTCACCAGAGCAATCACCCCCAAACACTTCCGGGTTGGTCTCCTGAACACAACTCGGGATGGGTTTTATTTACCAGAAGCTGAACTACGTTGCGTGAACCGACTTAAAGAAGAACCGGCTGCTGTCGTTCTTTGGGGGGTCAGACGACCCCCAGACGTATCTAAACATGGCTGTTCGGAGATAATAAAGCTGCTGTACAAGACGAACCATGTGGCGAGTTCAAGGATTTGTTGGAAGAGGTGAGAGAAATGTCATTGATACTAGAGAAACCCCGCCTTTGACGCAGTGCCAGGCTTCTTTACGCAGATTAATTATATTACTTTATATTATTATAAAGTGCCGCTTTTATTAAGAAATAAACCCTGTTGCCCTTCTCTGAATTTAATTTCTTCCTTTATCTTAACCCTTATTCTTATAACGTTAACAATGTCCGGATTTATGTATTCTGTTACGTTTTAGTTGGCATGCCTTTAATTTACCTATTAATTACGACAGATTTACATAATCTCTGTATGCAGGTATTTTGGGAAATCTCTATTATTGTTCTGCAAAACTACATCTTTGTCTGCACAATACGCTGACACTTCCTAATGACACGTATTTTTATTCAAGTCTGTACACAAGTTAAACAAGCAGATCACACTATTTGTTTTTTTTACACAAAACAACAACATCTTCTCTACAGGCATAAAACTGCAGAAGTGCTGCTGCAGATATAACTGCACATGCAAACATGTGAAATATGTCCACAGTCAAACAAACAATTTAGCATAAATGGAGAATAAAATTTCTAATAATGAATTCATATTTATTTGTGTTTTAAATGGAGTATTGCTATGACTGCTTGTAAACTAAGAAAGTTACTAAACTGAAATATCTGTCTCAGATATCAGTCCCTTCTTTCTCCATACTTAGTCTTTTATTGTACATTGTTCTTTCCAGGACATTTCCTAGGGATTTATTAGGAAATTACGGAACATGTTTTGACTTGTCAAGTAGTAGAAGAGGAGGCTCCCTGAAATTCAAAACATTGGACATTAATGTCTAATATCGGCTGGTTTTGTCTTCCCACCACTTCTCAGTTCTGCATCGATGCCACGGCAGCGCCCCCCTGCGACTGCCCCAGAACCATTATGTGGAGGACGAGGTCATCAACAGTTCAACTGCCCTCTCCACTTCTCGCCACTCCTCTGGCAGCGGGTACTTTCCACACCTCCGTCCTTTCTTTTTCGCTCTCTGATGATAAAAGCCTAAAAAGAAAGAAGAAAGAAATAGAAAAGTATTGAGTGACCCTCATCCCAATCCTTTCTTGTTCCTTTACCCCTTCTTTGAACCCGTTCTCTGCTCATAACACGCTCACTGCCTCTCTTTCAGCTGGTTGCATCATCTGCTGTAATCGCAAACAGGGTTAGTTGAGGGAGCAGAAACAAAGCCATCTGCCTTAAACGGAGTATTTCTATGATTCCTCAATACAAAAGACTGGAAATAGAAACAGACATATAATTGTTATATTTTCTTTGTGCAGTTTTTCAGTCACCTCTCAGAAAGAGGACGATGGCGAGAGGAGGAAGAAACAGGGGACCTTTCAGTTTGGCTACGCTGAGCTTCCACGTTACACAGCCCTGGATGCTGTGGGATGGGTATGCCTTTTATTGTTACATGTTCAAATGTAAAACACCTACATTATCTACTATCATGTCCAGGACATCTTTTTCAGTCATCCGTTCGTCAAAATTTGTAAGAAAGATGTTAGGAGGCTGGTCACGAAGGATTTTTAAACTGGAAAACTAGTGCATGATGGCCTGGCTTCCATGTAAAATATGGCAGCTGTTATTAGTATTAAAAATGGATTTAGAGCAAATCTTGATCGCATCTTCAACCCTCATGACAAACAGCCACTAAAACAACCTCTCAACACTATTCTACCTCCAAAACTGCAATCACACAAGGCTGTGCTACTGTACTCATCTCCCCACTTGTCTATTTAATACTCCAAGCTCTGTGAATTTAACACAAACATACGTTTTACACTCAAATCTAAGTATTTTTTCTTTATTCAGAGGAGAAGCTAGTCAAAGTTCACGGTAGCAAGTAAAAGTAAATGCAGCAATTGAACAAATATGAATTAGGCATTGTGGCATATTTGACCTTTTGCTGAAATATGAGATGGCATTTCTCCATTTGCAACTAGCAGTTTCATTCCTTTAGCACCACTTGGTGGTCTCACTTGCTAACTGCTTTTTTAGTATACAGAATAGGTGGCCAACAATGTATCAAGGAGCAAACAGGTTTTCATCCCAACCAATGTCATGTTGCTGCAACCAGGTTACTGCAGTAGCATATAAATGTGTTGTTCAAGTTCCTTCTTTACCTGATTTCTCTGCATAGCCTGCTTTTTGTGTGCATGTAAACGCACAAACTGATAAGTTCCTTCCCTCGAATTCAAAGAGGGCCTATCAGCGTATTGAGTCTTGTTTGGACTGTTGGCTCCCCTTGGCACATGTTTGGCTGTTCCTGGTATACATTATGATGGTACCTGGAGTAGCTGTGCACATCTCATGTTCTCGTGACAGCAATGACAGTGGAGCTAATGTTTCTCCACAGGGCGCAGCAGCAGTTCTGTTCATGCAGATCTGCAGGAGGATCCACTCGCAGTTCTCTTCAGGCACTGAGCCGAGTCCAATCCCTGGAGCCCAGACTGCACCCTCCACCCTGCACAAGTGTGGCTACCGCATCCTGCTGGAGATCTGTGAGTCCTTATTGCATTATTGTAAATAGGAAATAGGCCCACTGACATTTCACCTTCTAAACCCCAAACTCTTTTCCCTGTTTAATATTTTATTCAGAAACTTTGTTTTGTTGTGTCTGTCTGGTTTCTCCAGTGTCTAAACGTGATGTCCTGCCCAGAGGAACGAGTGTGTTGTGTTTGCCAGGGGTGCCAGAAAGGCAGAACCAAGATCAGTCCCCAGCTCAGAGCAGCAGCAGCAGCAGCAGCAGCAGTAGTAGTAGCAGCAACAGGACAGGTGACAGCAGTGTTCACTGCAGCAGTGAGGAGGACCATCTGACTGCTGGCTGCTCCATCTCTCACCAACAGGGGGCACTTCTGAACCAGGATTCTTCTTTACACGGTGTGATCTCTGTTTTGTGCTGGTCGTAGTTGAAAGAATAATTAAAAACAGTATTTTCTCAAAAGTTTGTTAACCTGGTATTTGTGGGAGCAGGATAATAATACATTTTTCTTGCCTGACTGACAGAGGAATCCTTTCTGTCAGCATCCTGTCCTCTGCAGAATGATGCCAACCAACACAACACAGAGACTAAAGATGCTAATGACAAGGTGAAAGTCTATCTCCTCCAGTGTGCCATTTTTCAAAAAAAAAAAAAAAAAAGCAGCACCTTTACGTCATCCCTGCAAAAGACTGACTAAATTGTTGTGTGTCGTCCCCCCCCCCCCCCCCCCCCCCCCTCTTTTTGTTTGTCAGGACATGTCTGATGAGGAGAAGCTGGCAGGAGCAGCACTGGACCTCAGACATGTGGGAGACACCAGCATTCCTGTTGTCCTCAATATCATTGGTAATAATTTATTGACACAGTTACACACCAAATAATGGTAATTCATTCCTACTCTAGACAGTCACTTTTTACACAAACCAAATGTCACATGTTCTCTTTTTTTTTTTTTTTTTTTTAAATTAACCACAATTGTTTTCCTCTGCCCCAGCTAACATCTTCATCTCCCTGTTTATTGCAGGTCTAGAAAGTGCCAAGACTGAGAACTACGAAGAAGCCTTTACATGTTTTTTAGCTGCAGCTCAGCAGGGTTACAGCAAGGCCCAGTTTAACACGGGGGTGTGCTACGAGAAAGGCAGAGGAGTCCGCAAGGACAACGACAAGGTGAGAAACCAGACAGCAGTCGTTTGTTTGCTGAATGTTTCATCATTCTGAAAAATGTTCATACTTACTCTTCTTCTATGTCGGAAATAAGTCTTGAGATAAATCTCATTTGTTTTCTCGTCAAGGCTCTGTATTACTACCAGCAGGCAGCCGTTGGGGGTCACAGACAGGCTCAGTACCGGTATGCAAAGCTGCTTCTGACCAGCAGAGGGCACCAGAGTTTAGAGGAGCTGAATGTGGCCATCAGCTTTCTGGAACAGGCTGCTGCAGCTGGACTCACCAAGGTGTGAAATCATGATCTTAACGCTTTTTAATTCTTACATAGAAACCTTTGTAACTCTAGTTGAAGTACTGTTTAACAATACCTGAAAAAATAATTTCCCAGCAGTGCCTTACCACTTTGCTCTTATTGTGCAATGAGATACTATACTGTACTTCATTTATATACAGACCTTTTGCATAGAAGACAATTTGACATGTCACAGTATGAAAAGCACAGATATAAATACTGCAATAAATGTTTGCTGAATTCCAGTTGGTTCTTCAGTGTTTTAGGGTCCTGGTATTGTGCATGCTGGCTTTCTGTCACACTGTCGTAGATTACTGGGACACTTTGCTGTATTTTTACACTATTATTTTTACTGGGACAGATTACCTTTTGTTTAATCAGTTGGTCTCTAAATTTTCACACAATGCTGGAAAATGAAAAACAGCCCAAGGTGATAACTTCAAATGTAATATTTAGTCGAAACCAGCTGGAGCAAGAGAGTGTTCAGCATTTTTATTCACAAAAACGACTGAACACTTGACTATCAAAGTATATTACATTATATTTCTGTCTGTCAACTATTTGACTAATCAAGTAATTGTTTCTCTATTGCTCTCTGTCATTTAATGGGAGTGAATGAACCCAATACCTTTGGATATGATAATGGGGCATGCTTGCACAAATGGTCACAAGTAAAAGTAAATCTATACCCGCTTATCCGTACAGGTTTGCGGGGGGAAGCCAATCCCAGCTGACAATGGGCTAGAGATGGAGTACACCCTGGACAGGTCGCCTGTCCATCAGAGAACACATAAAATCAAACAACCACTCACACTTACATTCACACCCAAGGGCAATTTAGAGTCACCAATTAACCTGCATGTTTTTGGACAGTTGGAGGGAGTCAGAGCATAAAATGAAATATTAACAATATAATAATCATTTCATATGGATTTGCCATGCTGGGTTACTGTGGGTGCATGTGAGGAATCCCTTGTTATCACTTGATGCTGGTGTATCCTTACAGAAGTGAACCAACTGTACGTGTCTCTCCCTCTTCAGGCTCAGGTCTGCCTGGCCTCGGTCTACTCCCAGGAACAGGTGAGAGACGGGAGCAAGTCTGTCCAGTACCTGAAGATGGCAGCAGCGAGCGGAGTGAGTTCCCTTCTAGATGCTTCTGGAGTTTTATCTACTGCTTTATGGCTGTGGTTTCACCTCCCCTCCTGGTGTACCATCTCAGTCAGTCTGCATGAGGAAACAGTGTGTCCCCACCATCTGCTGCTTATTTATTTTCACAGCTTATTTGTGAAACAACTGTACTCACGTTTTTGCAACTTTCTGCTGCGGTTGTCTTGAAGTAATACTATCATCAATACTACCGCTACAAAGCACTTTAGGGTCACAGCCTTGCTTAATGTCCAAGTGTTGAGTCACACAAGTATTGTGAACGTTTTAATAGTGGCATTTCAGTCCTCTGTCCATGCTATTTTGTCAATTTAAATTCCTGGTGTCTGTTTATAATGTCTAATTTTGCCTGTCAGTCTGAGCAAATTGCAGGTCATGTTCTCATACATAAAAAAAAAAAGATTGTTCTGTAGGATTAAATAGCTAAAACATGTTTATTTTCATTCATGTGTGCAGGACGACACCGCTCTGCTGTACCTCGGTCAGTGTTTTGAGAGCGGCTTTGGGGTGCAGCAGAATCTGAGGACAGCGATTGAATACTACAAACGAGCCGCTCGAGCTGGCAACAGTCAGGCTAAGAGCTTACTGATGCCTCCTAATGACACAGACTGTAAGGGTAAGCACACATGCTTTGTTGGAAAGATTCACATTTGTGTTAGTCATTCAGTGATGGCACTGTGGCAAGCTTTTAATGAGCCAACACAACAGTGATAATATCTCTGAGGAATGGAGTTCTTTTCTGCCTCTCCTCTTAAGCAGAAAATGCAGTGTTGCGCTCCATCCGTTCAGCTCCATGCTTCCCCGTAGCCGATGGTCGGCTCCAGCAGCCTCTCTTCTCCCTGTCCAGTCATGTCCCTCACTTCAACAGTCACCCCATCAACCTTCCCTTCCTGCCTCACTCCTGGAGCACCGGGAGCCTGTGTGTCCCTACAGCGCTGTCCTCCGCGCCTCTTCACCTCCATCCCCACAGCACTGAGGGAGGAATGTGCCAGTGGACTGTCGGGATAGGATAGTTAGCCAGCACAGAATGTATTTTCACCAGTCAAGAAATCTGGATTAGAGTGTAGGTGTGTTATTATGTTCAAGGTTTTTTTATAAGTCTGAATGAGTTGTTGTAGACCAGGTCTTACAAAAGTATGTGTGGAATGAGATATACAAGCATTTCTATTATTTCTTTTTATATTGTACAGTGTTTTTTGTCATAAGTTCTCCTGTGAGTAAGAAAACATGATTCAGGTGCCTTTGGGGGTGGTTGGGAATCTCAGATCCTTCCCTACTAATGTGAGATCAACTACATGAAAAAGAGGTTTATAATCATTTTGCCCCCTGTAACTGTATTGCTGAGTTTACACCTCTGAAAATGACAAAGTACTTTACATTAGTGTCACATTTTAACCTTTGATAATTCAGTTTCTGAATATGTGAAATGGTTAAGTGCTGTCTGTCCTCTATAAAAGAACAAAGGGAAATTACTACATGTTGTGTGATAGTCCAACCTGTTATATACATATGCCAAAGTGAATATTCATGCACAATGAGGAGGAGGTTCTACTGTTATACGCACACACTAAATAATAATAAAATATCATAAAAGGCTATTTTATGGCTGTCTGGTTATTTTTTAAGTACCTTTAATTGAAGGAGCAGAGAGTATTGTAATCTGTACAATCATTTTAATTTTAATTAAGCACTAGGCCACTAAAGTATAGTCTGGAGTATATATTCTCTCTGTATGGAAAACTTCACAGATGGTAACATTAGTTTTAGGACCACTTTCAGTCAGTCTTCATACAATATGTACCCAAAGAGAACTAAACCGTTTCACCAGGCCGCTATTGTACTAAACCATTCATATTTCTACTGCATGACGTAAGACTGATGAAGTGTGATTTCATTACCTGATTTGCAAAATAACACCGGTAGATTTATTGTGATTGCGTCTCCTCCATGCGCCGTGCGTCCTGCGTCCGCGGCTCTGATTGGCCGGCTGCCTGTGGGAGCTCCACAGCGCCGCGCAGCTCCGGGATCCTCTGGCGCAGAGAGAAAGCGCAAGCTTGGCCGCCAGCGAGCACCGACCCGGGCTGGGAGGGCGGATGATGTGATGTGATCCAATACGGGCGGCCGGCTGCAGCTATACGGGCGGACTGGCACTTATAAGCGGCTGTCGACCTCGGCCCTGTTCACTAGTGTGTGAGTGTGTCGTCGCGGGAGCTGAGGCGTAGAAGCCCGGAGGCTGACCAAAGCGGTGAGTGGATGTAAATAGATGCTCTCGGTGGGATGCGCTCCCCCCTCCCAGTGCGGCGGTGGTGGTGGGGATGGATGCTATAGATTTACTGCATCGATAGCTTTGCTTCCGCAATATTGGCAACTCCATATGTGCATCTTCAGCGTCGAGGCAGAATTAAAGACGATCTAACGCTGCTTAAGATATATCAGTGAGGGAGTTTATTAAGGTGGCAGCAGAAAGCGAGGGGCTAGGATACTCCACCCATGACATCATCGACTTTTTCAAGTTAATTTTCTCTCCAGCCTGTGCTTTCATCTGTTGCATTTCATTTCTTAAGCAGTGGGTGCAATTCAGAGTTGAGGAGAGAGGCCTGGCATTACAGAGGGAAGTAAGTTGATAAAGGATGGTTTCTTCTGACAGGCCGGGATCTCTGTCAATATCTAGAAACGATCTAATCTCCACAGCATCTTATTGATGTGCAGTGATAAGAATTTGATGTTTCTCTTTAGGGTGACCTTCAGGTATAAAACGATCTAGTCTGTTAATCCCTGTGGACAGACAACCAGAGCAGACAAGGATCTTGTTTTGACACCTTGCTCCACAAATAGAGAGGGAACATTTTATTGTCTTCAACATGTTTTGTTTGTATTCGTTGTTTTTTTAATCATGCATGTGGGTTAAATTTGTAGGACAGGGCATGCCTTCTATAATATCTGCTTATTATCTTTCATATAAGGTAAATTTGACTGTAATACAAGCAATAATAGAGCACAGGAGAAAAAGCAGCAGCAGGAAAAAAACAAACTAGATTAGTTTAATCCGACATAACTGTTTATTTAGTGTACAGGTTGCTGCTGTCCTGTGACCAGCTGCTAATATCCCATGCATCTCATGATTGAACTCTGTTGTTGGAGAGCACAACAGATTTATTGAGGACAACCGTTTAACTACCTCTGTGTGTTAACTGTGCCCCACTGTCCAGCAAAGTGCTGTGTCATTCTCCTCGCTTTCTCCCTCTAATAACCATCCTTTCTTTTTCTCACTCCGCCTTGCGTCCTCTCTTCGCCCCACTTTGTTTAACTAATGGAGATCTGGCTGCATTGATGAGGGGAAAGAAGAAAGTAAAGGCCACTATCTTTGTCTAGATGATCCAGTTTGTCTGCAACTCAGAACATCTTTTTTTAATAGAAGAAAGGGACAATGGGGAGATGAAATGCTGTTTGCTTATTACTCCTTGTTTGTTTGTTTGTTTTTTTTGTCAGGAAGTTACGCAAAATATTTGCTGTGATTTTCAGCTTCAGTGGATCAAGGCACAATTTGTAGCTGTCTACTGGAAAGCTTGTATCTCCAGCTTTTGAGGCTTTTAGCTTGGTGTCAGTGCATATCTGGCATCATCTTATTTTGAAAGGTTTTCATAAGACCAAAAATATAATGTAAAAATTGGTGCTACAATATAAGCTGATTTGAGTATAGCCAGTAATCTGATGAGACCGCACAGTTCAGTGCAGGTTTGCACCTGTTGACACTGTGTTTGTGTCTGAGTCACAGACCTGTGAGCGTGAGTGCAGATTCAGCACAAACAGGTGTTGTGGTTCTCTGGCTCAGTGACACAGGGACAATAAGACAGTCACCCATGGAGAGGGGAGCAGATAGTGGCCCCGCATGAACAAAGTGTACTGCCCAGGGATTCTGTTTCTTTCCAACATCCTGCTTCTGTTTTTTCCCAAGATCTTATTGTGCTTTTAAAATCTGCTGCGTTGGTATTTTCCATGTGGAGCCATGAGAAAAGGCGTTGATGATGACTGCAGCATTGTTTGAGGTGTGTGTGTGTTTTTATGATTGGGTGACAGGATGTTTACACATTATGCTTGCGTGCCTGGGCATGATTTTCTAGTATCTGTGTTTATTTGTTTGCCATCTTTCCACAGGGTTGTAGCCAAATTGGAAGTGACAGTGATGCAACAAATACAAGTGCTGTGTCATAAGATCATAATGATTCTCTGCCCCTGAATTTGTTGCTATCCATCTGTCTGTATTCAGCATCACAGGGCGGATCCACCCAGAGATAAAAGAGACACGGCTAGCTAGTTAGCAGGAGCTGGCTGCCACTTCTCCTCCCGCAGACTGGCTGATGATCAGTCCCGACTTTGAATGTCAGTCCTAGATGAATACATTAAGGGTCTGACTCACTCCCAATATCATGCAAATGCAATCCAGCTTCATGCCTTTCGTGAAGTGTGTTTTTAACACGTCAACAGTGACACCTTATGTATGAAAGAGACGTGAGGACAGAAAATAATCTGCACCATATCGTATCAATAAAAGCCCCTGAGACTGGCTGATCTGCTGCCACAGAGTGCAAAGAGCAAGATGTTTTAATGGCTTTATGTTGAGTACTGAGCTTTTCATCTTGCTGATGTCACCCATCTGTGATGATGTCAGAGACACCCAGAGTCCTTGAGCCAGAGATGACACAAAAAAACATTATATTGTAATTTTTTTTTAGAGAGGCCATAGAAACTAAGCTTTAAAAATATACTAACCCAGTGACCAACCATTTGGCAGACAAAAATACCTAGACATAAATGAAGCTCACAACTACAGGTGTAGTCTGAAGGAGTCAGGGAAAATAGAAAGTGACATACACATCCTTCTCTGTCTTCAACAATCTAATGAAACAGTTTGATTTCTTCTTTTATTCTTCTCCAATAAATCTCGCAGAGCGTGAGGACTCACATAAAGAATCAGTTTATTATGATACATTTACTTTAATTAAGAGTAAGTGATTCTGCAGAAGGATTGTTGATATTTTAACTCAACTGCCAAACAAATACACCCCTCCCTTCAGTGTTACATTTCAAATCTGTGATGTTTGTCCAGCGTTGAAACACCTTTGCCCTTGCCTTGTCATGGAATTTCTTTGTTTAAACTCTTCAGACCTTTTCCTCTTTGGCTGTTTCTCGGTCATCTCTCCCTCACCACAGTGCCTGGAGTCCAGCATGTTTGAATGTGCCGATGTATAGATCTCTCTCTCCCACTAAGCACTAACTAACTTTTTTGTTTTCCATTTACAGAGCCAGGGTTTTTTTTTTAAACACACAAATCAGAGAGCTAGAAA
>NW_024041337.1:0-52353 GCF_014851395.1 Micropterus salmoides
TTTGGTGCATTCCAAGGTGCCAAATACCTGCCCAAATTTCAAAAGGTCGCCAGGTTCCCTTATGTCAAAATTGACATTGGGACACATATTTTTCCAACTTCAAAAGTCCGTAACTTCTCACAGAAACGTCCCAGAGACCCCAAATTTGGAACACAGGTAGTTGGCCAGGCCTAGAATAAGGTCACGTGGTCAAATTTTAAGCAAGATTCCGAATTTCTTTGGGCCGGCAGGACATCCAGCTCAGGATGGTGTTAGACTCGACACGTCAGACAGCCTGTGCAAATTTGATTGGAGCCACTTTTTTTTCTAAAAGTGCCAGGGCTGCAGATATTTCATATGTTGTCGCCACTGCCAAATGGGGCGTGGCGGCCTCATTTCGGGCCCCCTTGCCCCTTGGGTTGCAGCGTAAGGGGCGCTTGAATTGTTGACCCAAGTGTCAAAAAGTTTCCCAACTGGACGCTCCAGCTGCAAAATCCCTCGTTAAGGCCTTTTGGCCAGATCAAGCACCCCTGGGATTCGGGGGTAAGGCGCGCATGTGTTCCCGAACATCGCCAACGGTCCGCTTTGTCCCCATTCAAGTGATGCCAAGTGACTACATTGACACCGTGTCACGTTTTTGACAATGGCAATACCTTGCAATTCATTTTTCCGTCCAAACGGGAACTAATCCTTATCCAGGTCATGACACCACTGTAACCGGCTGCTCCTGAGTAGTACTGCACGGTGCTGAATCGGACCGGTGACCTCAGGTACGGTGTCGGTTATTGAGCTTTTATCACTGCACACCTTGCTGGCGTCTGTCACACAATGTTATTTGTTAAATGGTGAATGTTCTGTACTTGTACATCGCGTTCCTGATCTTCCAACCACTCAAAGCGCTTTTACACTACGTCACATTCACTGCACGGCCCGGAATTGAACTGCCGACGTCGGGTGCGTGAGTCGGACACGCTGACGAGGAGGCTTAAACCCATGCATCATGTAAAGTGTTGGGTAGTGAGGTTTTCTCACAGCACACCTTGCTGGCTTCCGTCACACTCACCCCCGTAAACCTCGCTCCCATCCGAGTCACGGCCCCAGTGTAACCGGCTTCTTCTGAATACGTACTGCACGGCCCTGCATCGGACCGGCGACCTGAAAAAATGCATGTAAAAGGAACACCGAAGTTGCACTTGAATGTAATAAAGAAGTTACTTTTTTTTTTTTTAAAGAAATAGGATGCACGTTGCTGAGTCACTGTGCCCAAGATAAATTTCCCCTCTACGACAATAAAGTGTCTATTCTATTCTCTATGCTATTATTTTTACCAGGGAGGCCAGAGGTCAACCGATGATTTTTTAGCCACAAGCTTATTTTCTTACCAGTGCTGTCGTGTTAGCAGGAAGAGATCTTCTGAGAAAAACTGCAACTAAACCAACACTTGGGTCTTATACACACATCATCAAAGGCATTCGACCTTTGATGTCAGACATTCAAATTCAAAGTAAAAAAAAATTTAAAAGAAAACATTCTAACCTTTGGGACTTCTTTTAGGTCTTATTAGAAACTTGTTAACATTCAAAATTCAGAATGGGGATGTGGTTAATAGTCATACTTAATAAATTACCATGATTCCATTTGTCAACTCAATTGTCAGAAAGTTCCCAAATGGACCCTCACGGTTCAGAAGGCCTCGTTGAGGTCATTTGGCCAGATTCCTACACCTTAAACAGCAGTTCGACGGCTGCAGCTTTCAGTGCCTGAAATTAGGTGTAACAGTGAACACCTGACATCAATTTGGTGTCCCTGGGTGCATTCCAAGGTGCCCAAATACCTGCCCAAATTTCAAAAGGTCGCCAGGTGTCCCTTATGTCAAATTGACAATTGGGACACATATTTTTCCAACATTCAAAAGTCCGTAACTTCTCACAGAAACGTCCCAGAGACCCCAAATTTGGAACACAGGTAGTTGGCCAGGCCTAGAATAAGGTCACGTGGTCAAATTTAAGCAAGATGTCTAGAATTTCTTTGGGCCGGCATGGACATCCCAGCTCAGGATGGTGTTAGACTCGACACGTCAGACAGCCTGTGCAAAATTTGGTCAGATTGGAGCCACTTTTTTTTCTAAAAGTGCCAGGGCTGCAGATATTTCATATGTTGTCGCCACTGCCAAATGGGGCGTGGCGGCCTCATTTCGGGCCCCCTAGCCCCTTGGGTTGCAGCGTAAGGGGCGCTTGAATTGTTGACCCAAGTGTCAAAAGTTTCCCAACTGGACGCTCCAGCTGCAAAATCCCTCGTTAAGGCCTTTTGGCCAGATCAGCACCCCCCGTGGGATTCGGGGTAAGCGCGCATGTGTTCCCAACATCGCCAACGGTCCGCTTTGTCCCCATTCAAGTGATGCCAAGTGTCGACTACATTGACACCGTGTCACGTTTTTGACAATGGCAATACCTTGCAATTCATTTTTCCGTCCAAACGGGAACATAATCCTTATCCAGGTCATGACACCACTGTAACCGGCTGCTCCTGAGTATGTACTGCACGGTGCTGAATCGGACCGGTGACCTCAGGTACGGTGTCGGTTTATTGAGCTTTTATCACTGCACAGCCTCGCTGGCGTCTGTCACACAATGTTATTTGTTAAATGGTGAATGTTCTGTACTTGTACATCGCGTTCCTGATCTTCCAACCACTCAAAGCGCTTTTACACTACGTCACATTCACTGCACGGCCCGGAATTGAACTGCCGACATCGGGGTGAGTCGGACACGCTGACGAGGAGGCTTAAACCCATGCATCATGTAAAGTGTTGGGTAGTGAGTTTTCTCACAGCACAACCTTGCTGGCTTCCGTCACACTCCCCCCGTAAACCTCGCTCCCATCCGAGTCACGGCCCCAGTGTAACCGGCTTCTTCTGAATACGTACTGCACGGCCCTGCATCGGACCGCCGACCTGAAAAAATTGCATGTAAAAGGAACACCGAAGTTGCACTTGAATGTAATAAATAAGTTACTTTTTTTTTTTTTTACAGAAATAGGATGCACTTGCTGAGTAGCACTGTGCCCAAGATAAATTTCCCCTCTACGACAATAAAGTGTCTATTCTATTCTCTATGCTATTATTTTTACCAGGGAGGCCAGAGGTCAACCGATGATTTTTTTAGCCACAAGCTTATTTTCTTACCAGTGCTGTCGTGTTAGCAGGAAGAGATCTTCTGAGAAAAACTGCAACTAAACCAACACTTGGGTCTTATACACACATCATATAAGGCATTCGACCTTTGATGATGTCATGACATTCAAAATTCAAAGTAAAAAAAAGAATTTAAAAGAAAACATTCTAACCTTTGGGACTTCTTTTAGGTCTTATTAGAAACTTGTTAACATTCAAATTCAGAATGGGGATGTGGTTAATAGTCATACTTAATAAATTACCATGATTCCATTTGTCAACTCAATTGTCAGAAAGTTCCCAAATGGACCCTCACGGTTCAGAAGGCCTCGTTGAGGTCATTTGGCCAGATTCCTACACCTTAAATAGCAGTTCGACGGCTGCAGCTTTCAGTGCCTGAAATTAGGTGTAACAGTGAACGCCTAACATCAATGTGGTGTCCCTGGGTGCATTCCAAGGTGCCCAAATACCTGCCAAAATTTCAAAAGGTCGCCAGGTGTCCCTTATGTCAAAATTGACAATTGGGACACATATTTTTCCAACATTCAAAAGTCCATAACTTCTCACAGAAACGTCCCAGAGACCCCAAATTTGGAACACAGGTAGTTGGCCAGGCCTAGAATAAGGTCACGTGGTCAAATTTTATCCAAGATGTCTAGAATTTCTTTGCACACCGTCACACTCACCCCCGTAAACCTCACTCCCATCCGAGTCACGGCCCAGTGTAACCGGCTTCTTCTGAATACGTACTGCACGGCCCTGCATCGAACCGGCGACCTGAAAAAAATTGCATGTAAAGGAACACTGAAGTTGCACTTGAATGTAATAAATAAGTTACTTTTTTTTTTTTTTTACACAAATAGGATGCACGTTCCTGAGTAGCACTGTGCCCAAGATAAATTTCCCCTCTACGACAATAAAGTGTCTATTCTATTCTCTATGCTATTATTTTTACCAGGGAGGCCAGAGGTCAACCGATGATTTTTTTAGCCACAAGCTTATTTTCTTACCAGTGCTGTCGTGTTAGCAGGAAGAGATCTTCTGAGAAAAACTGCAACTAAACCAACACTTGGGTCTTATACACACATCATCAAAGGCATTCGACCTTTGATGATGTCATGACATTCAAAATTCAAAGTAAAAAAAAGAATTTAAAAGAAAACATTCTAACCTTTGGGACTTCTTTTAGGTCTTATTAGAAACTTGTTAACATTCAAAATTCAGAATGGGGATGTGGTTAATAGTCATACTTAATAAATTACCATGATTCCATTTGTCAACTCAATTGTCAGAAAGGTTCCCAAATGGACCCTCACGGTTCAGAAGGCCTCGTTGAGGTCATTTGGCCAGATTCCTACACCTTAAACAGCAGTTCGACGGCTGCAGCTTTCAGTGCCTGAAATTAGGTGTAACAGTGAACACCTGACATCAATTTGGTGTCCCTGGGTGCATTCCAAGGTGCCCAAATACCTGCCCAAATTTCAAAAGGTCGCCAGGTGTCCCTTATGTCAAAATTGACAATTGGGACACATATTTTTCCAACATTCAAAAGTCCGTAACTTCTCACAGAAACGTCCCAGAGACCCCAAATTTGGAACACAGGTAGTTGGCCAGGCCTAGAATAAGGTCACGTGGTCAAATTTTAAGCAAGATGTCTAGAATTTCTTTGGGCCGGCATGGACATCCCAGCTCAGGATGGTGTTAGACTCGACACGTCAGACAGCCTGTGCAAAATTTGGTCAGATTGGAGCCACTTTTTTTTCTAAAAGTGCCAGGGCTGCAGATATTTCATATGTTGTCGCCACTGCCAAATGGGGCGTGGCGGCCTCATTTCGGGCCCCCTAGCCCCTTGGGTTGCAGCGTAAGGGGCGCTTGAATTGTTGACCCAAGTGTCAAAAAGTTTCCCAACTGGACGCTCCAGCTGCAAAATCCCTCGTTAAGGCCTTTTGGCCAGATCAAGCACCCCCGTGGGATTCGGGGTAAGGCGCGCATGTGTTCCCGAACATCGCCAACGGTCCGCTTTGTCCCCATTCAAGTGATGCCAAGTGTCGACTACATTGACACCGTGTCACGTTTTTGACAATGGCAATACCTTGCAATTCATTTTTCCGTCCAAACGGGAACATAATCCTTATCCAGGTCATGACACCACTGTAACCGGCTGCTCCTGAGTATGTACTGCACGGTGCTGAATCGGACCGGTGACCTCAGGTACGGTGTCGGTTATTGAGCTTTTATCACTGCACAGCCTCGCTGGCGTCTGTCACACAATGTTATTTGTTAAATGGTGAATGTTCTGTACTTGTACATCGCGTTCCTGATCTTCCAACCACTCAAAGCGCTTTTACACTACGTCACATTCACTGCACGGCCCGGAATTGAACTGCCGACGTCGGGTGCGTGAGTCGGACACGCTGACGAGGAGGCTTAAACCCATGCATCATGTAAAGTGTTGGGTAGTGAGGTTTTCTCACAGCACAACCTTGCTGGCTTCCGTCACACTCACCCCCGTAAACCTCGCTCCCATCCGAGTCACGGCCCCAGTGTAACCGGCTTCTTCTGAATACGTACTGCACGGCCCTGCATCGGACCGGCGACCTGAAAAAAATTGCATGTAAAAGGAACACCGAAGTTGCACTTGAATGTAATAAATAAGTTACTTTTTTTTTTTTTTACAGAAATAGGATGCACGTTGCTGAGTAGCACTGTGCCCAAGATAAATTTCCCCTCTACGACAATAAAGTGTCTATTCTATTCTCTATGCTATTATTTTTACCAGGGAGGCCAGAGGTCAACCGATGATTTTTTTAGCCACAAGCTTATTTTCTTACCAGTGCTGTCGTGTTAGCAGGAAGAGATCTTCTGAGAAAAACTGCAACTAAACCAACACTTGGGTCTTATACACACATCATCAAAGGCATTCGACCTTTGATGATGTCATGACATTCAAAATTCAAAGTAAAAAAAGAATTTAAAAGAAAACATTCTAACCTTTGGGACTTCTTTTAGGTCTTATTAGAAACTTGTTAACATTCAAAATTCAGAATGGGGATGTGGTTAATAGTCATACTTTGATGATGTCATGACATTCAAAATTCAAAGTAAAAAAAAGAATTTAAAAGAAAACATTCTAACCTTTGGGACTTCTTTTAGGTCTTATTAGAAACTTGTTAACATTCAAAATTCAGAATGGGGATGTGGTTAATAGTCATACTTAATAAATTACCATGATTCCATTTGTCAACTCAATTGTCAGAAAGGTTCCCAAATGGACCCTCACGGTTCAGAAGGCCTCGTTGAGGTCATTTGGCCAGATTCCTACACCTTAAACAGCAGTTCGACGGCTGCAGCTTTCAGTGCCTGAAATTAGGTGTAACAGTGAACACCTGACATCAATTTGGTGTCCCTGGGTGCATTCCAAGGTGCCCAAATACCTGCCCAAATTTCAAAAGGTCGCCAGGTGTCCCTTATGTCAAAATTGACAATTGGGACACATATTTTTCCAACATTCAAAAGTCCGTAACTTCTCACAGAAACGTCCCAGAGACCCCAAATTTGGAACACAGGTAGTTGGCCAGGCCTAGAATAAGGTCACGTGGTCAAATTTTAAGCAAGATGTCTAGAATTTCTTTGGGCCGGCATGGACATCCCAGCTCAGGATGGTGTTAGACTCGACACGTCAGACAGCCTGTGCAAAATTTGGTCAGATTGGAGCCACTTTTTTTTCTAAAAGTGCCAGGGCTGCAGATATTTCATATGTTGTCGCCACTGCCAAATGGGGCGTGGCGGCCTCATTTCGGGCCCCCTAGCCCCTTGGGTTGCAGCGTAAGGGGCGCTTGAATTGTTGACCCAAGTGTCAAAAAGTTTCCCAACTGGACGCTCCAGCTGCAAAATCCCTCGTTAAGGCCTTTTGGCCAGATCAAGCACCCCCCGTGGGATTCGGGGGTAAGGCGCGCATGTGTTCCCGAACATCGCCAACGGTCCGCTTTGTCCCCATTCAAGTGATGCCAAGTGTCGACTACATTGACACCGTGTCACGTTTTTGACAATGGCAATACCTTGCAATTCATTTTTCCGTCCAAACGGGAACATAATCCTTATCCAGGTCATGACACCACTGTAACCGGCTGCTCCTGAGTATGTACTGCACGGTGCTGAATCGGACCGGTGACCTCAGGTACGGTGTCGGTTATTGAGCTTTTATCACTGCACAGCCTCGCTGGCGTCTGTCACACAATGTTATTTGTTAAATGGTGAATGTTCTGTACTTGTACATCGCGTTCCTGATCTTCCAACCACTCAAAGCGCTTTTACACTACGTCACATTCACTGCACGGCCCGGAATTGAACTGCCGACGTCGGGTGCGTGAGTCGGACACGCTGACGAGGAGGCTTAAACCCATGCATCATGTAAAGTGTTGGGTAGTGAGGTTTTCTCACAGCACAACCTTGCTGGCTTCCGTCACACTCACCCCCGTAAACCTCGCTCCCATCCGAGTCACGGCCCCAGTGTAACCGGCTTCTTCTGAATACGTACTGCACGGCCCTGCATCGGACCGGCGACCTGAAAAAAATTGCATGTAAAAGGAACACCGAAGTTGCACTTGAATGTAATAAATAAGTTACTTTTTTTTTTTTTTACAGAAATAGGATGCACGTTGCTGAGTAGCACTGTGCCCAAGATAAATTTCCCCTCTACGACAATAAAGTGTCTATTCTATTCTCTATGCTATTATTTTTACCAGGGAGGCCAGAGGTCAACCGATGATTTTTTTAGCCACAAGCTTATTTTCTTACCAGTGCTGTCGTGTTAGCAGGAAGAGATCTTCTGAGAAAAACTGCAACTAAACCAACACTTGGGTCTTATACACACATCATCAAAGGCATTCGACCTTTGATGATGTCATGACATTCAAAATTCAAAGTAAAAAAAGAATTTAAAAGAAAACATTCTAACCTTTGGGACTTCTTTTAGGTCTTATTAGAAACTTGTTAACATTCAAAATTCAGAATGGGGATGTGGTTAATAGTCATACTTAATAAATTACCATGATTCCATTTGTCAACTCAATTGTCAGAAAGGTTCCCAAATGGACCCTCACGGTTCAGAAGGCCTCGTTGAGGTCATTTGGCCAGATTCCTACACCTTAAACAGCAGTTCGACGGCTGCAGCTTTCAGTGCCTGAAATTAGGTGTAACAGTGAACACCTGACATCAATTTGGTGTCCCTGGGTGCATTCCAAGGTGCCCAAATACCTGCCCAAATTTCAAAAGGTCGCCAGGTGTCCCTTATGTCAAAATTGACAATTGGGACACATATTTTTCCAACATTCAAAAGTCCGTAACTTCTCACAGAAACGTCCCAGAGACCCCAAATTTGGAACACAGGTAGTTGGCCAGGCCTAGAATAAGGTCACGTGGTCAAATTTTAAGCAAGATGTCCAGAATTTCTTTGGGCCGGCATGGACATCCCAGCTCAGGATGGTGTTAGACTCGACACGTCAGACAGCCTGTGCAAAATTTGGTCAGATTGGAGCCACTTTTTTTTCTAAAAGTGCCAGGGCTGCAGATATTTCATATGTTGTCGCCACTGCCAAATGGGGCGTGGCGGCCTCATTTCGGGCCCCCTAGCCCCTTGGGTTGCAGCGTAAGGGGCGCTTGAATTGTTGACCCAAGTGTCAAAAAGTTTCCCAACTGGACGCTCCAGCTGCAAAATCCCTCGTTAAGGCCTTTTGGCCAGATCAAGCACCCCCCGTGGGATTCGGGGGTAAGGCGCGCATGTGTTCCCGAACATCGCCAACGGTCCGCTTTGTCCCCATTCAAGTGATGCCAAGTGTCGACTACATTGACACCGTGTCACGTTTTTGACAATGGCAATACCTTGCAATTCATTTTTCCGTCCAAACGGGAACATAATCCTTATCCAGGTCATGACACCACTGTAACCGGCTGCTCCTGAGTATGTACTGCACGGTGCTGAATCGGACCGGTGACCTCAGGTACGGTGTCGGTTATTGAGCTTTTATCACTGCACAGCCTCGCTGGCGTCTGTCACACAATGTTATTTGTTAAATGGTGAATGTTCTGTACTTGTACATCGCGTTCCTGATCTTCCAACCACTCAAAGCGCTTTTACACTACGTCACATTCACTGCACGGCCCGGAATTGAACTGCCGACGTCGGGTGCGTGAGTCGGACACGCTGACGAGGAGGCTTAAACCCATGCATCATGTAAAGTGTTGGGTAGTGAGGTTTTCTCACAGCACAACCTTGCTGGCTTCCGTCACACTCACCCCCGTAAACCTCGCTCCCATCCGAGTCACGGCCCCAGTGTAACCGGCTTCTTCTGAATACGTACTGCACGGCCCTGCATCGGACCGGCGACCTGAAAAAAATTGCATGTAAAAGGAACACCGAAGTTGCACTTGAATGTAATAAATAAGTTACTTTTTTTTTTTTTTACAGAAATAGGATGCACGTTGCTGAGTAGCACTGTGCCCAAGATAAATTTCCCCTCTACGACAATAAAGTGTCTATTCTATTCTCTATGCTATTATTTTTACCAGGGAGGCCAGAGGTCAACCGATGATTTTTTTAGCCACAAGCTTATTTTCTTACCAGTGCTGTCGTGTTAGCAGGAAGAGATCTTCTGAGAAAAACTGCAACTAAACCAACACTTGGGTCTTATACACACATCATCAAAGGCATTCGACCTTTGATGATGTCATGACATTCAAAATTCAAAGTAAAAAAAGAATTTAAAAGAAAACATTCTAACCTTTGGGACTTCTTTTAGGTCTTATTAGAAACTTGTTAACATTCAAAATTCAGAATGGGGATGTGGTTAATAGTCATACTTAATAAATTACCATGATTCCATTTGTCAACTCAATTGTCAGAAAGGTTCCCAAATGGACCCTCACGGTTCAGAAGGCCTCGTTGAGGTCATTTGGCCAGATTCCTACACCTTAAACAGCAGTTCGACGGCTGCAGCTTTCAGTGCCTGAAATTAGGTGTAACAGTGAACACCTGACATCAATTTGGTGTCCCTGGGTGCATTCCAAGGTGCCCAAATACCTGCCCAAATTTCAAAAGGTCGCCAGGTGTCCCTTATGTCAAAATTGACAATTGGGACACATATTTTTCCAACATTCAAAAGTCCGTAACTTCTCACAGAAACGTCCCAGAGACCCCAAATTTGGAACACAGGTAGTTGGCCAGGCCTAGAATAAGGTCACGTGGTCAAATTTTAAGCAAGATGTCTAGAATTTCTTTGGGCCGGCATGGACATCCCAGCTCAGGATGGTGTTAGACTCGACACGTCAGACAGCCTGTGCAAAATTTGGTCAGATTGGAGCCACTTTTTTTTCTAAAAGTGCCAGGGCTGCAGATATTTCATATGTTGTCGCCACTGCCAAATGGGGCGTGGCGGCCTCATTTCGGGCCCCCTAGCCCCTTGGGTTGCAGCGTAAGGGGCGCTTGAATTGTTGACCCAAGTGTCAAAAAGTTTCCCAACTGGACGCTCCAGCTGCAAAATCCCTCGTTAAGGCCTTTTGGCCAGATCAAGCACCCCCCGTGGGATTCGGGGGTAAGGCGCGCATGTGTTCCCGAACATCGCCAACGGTCCGCTTTGTCCCCATTCAAGTGATGCCAAGTGTCGACTACATTGACACCGTGTCACGTTTTTGACAATGGCAATACCTTGCAATTCATTTTTCCGTCCAAACGGGAACATAATCCTTATCCAGGTCATGACACCACTGTAACCGGCTGCTCCTGAGTATGTACTGCACGGTGCTGAATCGGACCGGTGACCTCAGGTACGGTGTCGGTTATTGAGCTTTTATCACTGCACAGCCTCGCTGGCGTCTGTCACACAATGTTATTTGTTAAATGGTGAATGTTCTGTACTTGTACATCGCGTTCCTGATCTTCCAACCACTCAAAGCGCTTTTACACTACGTCACATTCACTGCACGGCCCGGAATTGAACTGCCGACGTCGGGTGCGTGAGTCGGACACGCTGACGAGGAGGCTTAAACCCATGCATCATGTAAAGTGTTGGGTAGTGAGGTTTTCTCACAGCACAACCTTGCTGGCTTCCGTCACACTCACCCCCGTAAACCTCGCTCCCATCCGAGTCACGGCCCCAGTGTAACCGGCTTCTTCTGAATACGTACTGCACGGCCCTGCATCGGACCGGCGACCTGAAAAAAATTGCATGTAAAAGGAACACCGAAGTTGCACTTGAATGTAATAAATAAGTTACTTTTTTTTTTTTTTAAGAAATAGGATGCACGTTGCTGAGTAGCACTGTGCCCAAGATAAATTTCCCCTCTACGACAATAAAGTGTCTATTCTATTCTCTATGCTATTATTTTTACCAGGGAGGCCAGAGGTCAACCGATGATTTTTTTAGCCACAAGCTTATTTTCTTACCAGTGCTGTCGTGTTAGCAGGAAGAGATCTTCTGAGAAAAACTGCAACTAAACCAACACTTGGGTCTTATACACACATCATCAAAGGCATTCGACCTTTGATGATGTCATGACATTCAAAATTCAAAGTAAAAAAAGAATTTAAAAGAAAACATTCTAACCTTTGGGACTTCTTTTAGGTCTTATTAGAAACTTGTTAACATTCAAAATTCAGAATGGGGATGTGGTTAATAGTCATACTTAATAAATTACCATGATTCCATTTGTCAACTCAATTGTCAGAAAGGTTCCCAAATGGACCCTCACGGTTCAGAAGGCCTCGTTGAGGTCATTTGGCCAGATTCCTACACCTTAAACAGCAGTTCGACGGCTGCAGCTTTCAGTGCCTGAAATTAGGTGTAACAGTGAACGCCTGACATCAATTTGGTGTCCCTGGGTGCATTCCAAGGTGCCCAAATACCTGCCCAAATTTCAAAAGGTCGCCAGGTGTCCCTTATGTCAAAATTGACAATTGGGACACATATTTTTCCAACATTCAAAAGTCCGTAACTTCTCACAGAAACGTCCCAGAGACCCCAAATTTGGAACACAGGTAGTTGGCCAGGCCTAGAATAAGGTCACGTGGTCAAATTTTAAGCAAGATGTCCAGAATTTCTTTGGGCCGGCATGGACATCCCAGCTCAGGATGGTGTTAGACTCGACACGTCAGACAGCCTGTGCAAAATTTGGTCAGATTGGAGCCACTTTTTTTTCTAAAAGTGCCAGGGCTGCAGATATTTCATATGTTGTCGCCACTGCCAAATGGGGCGTGGCGGCCTCATTTCGGGCCCCCTAGCCCCTTGGGTTGCAGCGTAAGGGGCGCTTGAATTGTTGACCCAAGTGTCAAAAAGTTTCCCAACTGGACGCTCCAGCTGCAAAATCCCTCGTTAAGGCCTTTTGGCCAGATCAAGCACCCCCCGTGGGATTCGGGGGTAAGGCGCGCATGTGTTCCCGAACATCGCCAACGGTCCGCTTTGTCCCCATTCAAGTGATGCCAAGTGTCGACTACATTGACACCGTGTCACGTTTTTGACAATGGCAATACCTTGCAATTCATTTTTCCGTCCAAACGGGAACATAATCCTTATCCAGGTCATGACACCACTGTAACCGGCTGCTCCTGAGTATGTACTGCACGGTGCTGAATCGGACCGGTGACCTCAGGTACGGTGTCGGTTATTGAGCTTTTATCACTGCACAGCCTCGCTGGCGTCTGTCACACAATGTTATTTGTTAAATGGTGAATGTTCTGTACTTGTACATCGCGTTCCTGATCTTCCAACCACTCAAAGCGCTTTTACACTACGTCACATTCACTGCACGGCCCGGAATTGAACTGCCGACGTCGGGTGCGTGAGTCGGACACGCTGACGAGGAGGCTTAAACCCATGCATCATGTAAAGTGTTGGGTAGTGAGGTTTTCTCACAGCACAACCTTGCTGGCTTCCGTCACACTCACCCCCGTAAACCTCGCTCCCATCCGAGTCACGGCCCCAGTGTAACCGGCTTCTTCTGAATACGTACTGCACGGCCCTGCATCGGACCGGCGACCTGAAAAAAATTGCATGTAAAAGGAACACCGAAGTTGCACTTGAATGTAATAAAGAAGTTACTTTTTTTTTTTTTTTACAGAAATAGGATGCACGTTGCTGAGTAGCACTGTGCCCAAGATAAATTTCCCCTCTACGACAATAAGTGTCTATTCTATTCTCTATGCTATTATTTTTACCAGGGAGGCCAGAGGTCAACCGATGATTTTTTTAGCCACAAGCTTATTTTCTTACCAGTGCTGTCGTGTTAGCAGGAAGAGATCTTCTGAGAAAAACTGCAACTAAACCAACACTTGGGTCTTATACACACATCATCAAAGGCATTCGACCTTTGATGATGTCATGACATTCAAAATTCAAAGTAAAAAAAGAATTTAAAAGAAAACATTCTAACCTTTGGGACTTCTTTTAGGTCTTATTAGAAACTTGTTAACATTCAAAATTCAGAATGGGGATGTGGTTAATAGTCATACTTTGATGATGTCATGACATTCAAAATTCAAAGTAAAAAAAAGAATTTAAAAGAAAACATTCTAACCTTTGGGACTTCTTTTAGGTCTTATTAGAAACTTGTTAACATTCAAAATTCAGAATGGGGATGTGGTTAATAGTCATACTTAATAAATTACCATGATTCCATTTGTCAACTCAATTGTCAGAAAGGTTCCCAAATGGACCCTCACGGTTCAGAAGGCCTCGTTGAGGTCATTTGGCCAGATTCCTACACCTTAAACAGCAGTTCGACGGCTGCAGCTTTCAGTGCCTGAAATTAGGTGTAACAGTGAACACCTGACATCAATTTGGTGTCCCTGGGTGCATTCCAAGGTGCCCAAATACCTGCCCAAATTTCAAAAGGTCGCCAGGTGTCCCTTATGTCAAAATTGACAATTGGGACACATATTTTTCCAACATTCAAAAGTCCGTAACTTCTCACAGAAACGTCCCAGAGACCCCAAATTTGGAACACAGGTAGTTGGCCAGGCCTAGAATAAGGTCACGTGGTCAAATTTTAAGCAAGATGTCTAGAATTTCTTTGGGCCGGCATGGACATCCCAGCTCAGGATGGTGTTAGACTCGACACGTCAGACAGCCTGTGCAAAATTTGGTCAGATTGGAGCCACTTTTTTTTCTAAAAGTGCCAGGGCTGCAGATATTTCATATGTTGTCGCCACTGCCAAATGGGGCGTGGCGGCCTCATTTCGGGCCCCCTAGCCCCTTGGGTTGCAGCGTAAGGGGCGCTTGAATTGTTGACCCAAGTGTCAAAAAGTTTCCCAACTGGACGCTCCAGCTGCAAAATCCCTCGTTAAGGCCTTTTGGCCAGATCAAGCACCCCCCGTGGGATTCGGGGGTAAGGCGCGCATGTGTTCCCGAACATCGCCAACGGTCCGCTTTGTCCCCATTCAAGTGATGCCAAGTGTCGACTACATTGACACCGTGTCACGTTTTTGACAATGGCAATACCTTGCAATTCATTTTTCCGTCCAAACGGGAACATAATCCTTATCCAGGTCATGACACCACTGTAACCGGCTGCTCCTGAGTATGTACTGCACGGTGCTGAATCGGACCGGTGACCTCAGGTACGGTGTCGGTTATTGAGCTTTTATCACTGCACAGCCTCGCTGGCGTCTGTCACACAATGTTATTTGTTAAATGGTGAATGTTCTGTACTTGTACATCGCGTTCCTGATCTTCCAACCACTCAAAGCGCTTTTACACTACGTCACATTCACTGCACGGCCCGGAATTGAACTGCCGACGTCGGGTGCGTGAGTCGGACACGCTGACGAGGAGGCTTAAACCCATGCATCATGTAAAGTGTTGGGTAGTGAGGTTTTCTCACAGCACAACCTTGCTGGCTTCCGTCACACTCACCCCCGTAAACCTCGCTCCCATCCGAGTCACGGCCCCAGTGTAACCGGCTTCTTCTGAATACGTACTGCACGGCCCTGCATCGGACCGGCGACCTGAAAAAAATTGCATGTAAAAGGAACACCGAAGTTGCACTTGAATGTAATAAATAAGTTACTTTTTTTTTTTTTTACAGAAATAGGATGCACGTTGCTGAGTAGCACTGTGCCCAAGATAAATTTCCCCTCTACGACAATAAAGTGTCTATTCTATTCTCTATGCTATTATTTTTACCAGGGAGGCCAGAGGTCAACCGATGATTTTTTTAGCCACAAGCTTATTTTCTTACCAGTGCTGTCGTGTTAGCAGGAAGAGATCTTCTGAGAAAAACTGCAACTAAACCAACACTTGGGTCTTATACACACATCATCAAAGGCATTCGACCTTTGATGATGTCATGACATTCAAAATTCAAAGTAAAAAAAAGAATTTAAAAGAAAACATTCTAACCTTTGGGACTTCTTTTAGGTCTTATTAGAAATTGTTAACATACAAATTGAGAATGGGGATGTGGTTAATAGTCATACTTTGATGATGTCATGACATTCAAAATTCAAAGTAAAAAAAAGAATTTAAAAGAAAACATTCTAACCTTTGGGACTTCTTTTAGGTCTTATTAGAAACTTGTTAACATTCAAAATTCAGAATGGGGATGTGGTTAATAGTCATACTTAATAAATTACCATGATTCCATTTGTCAACTCAATTGTCAGAAAGGTTCCCAAATGGACCCTCACGGTTCAGAAGGCCTCGTTGAGGTCATTTGGCCAGATTCCTACACCTTAAACAGCAGTTCGACGGCTGCAGCTTTCAGTGCCTGAAATTAGGTGTAACAGTGAACACCTGACATCAATTTGGTGTCCCTGGGTGCATTCCAAGGTGCCCAAATACCTGCCCAAATTTCAAAAGGTCGCCAGGTGTCCCTTATGTCAAAATTGACAATTGGGACACATATTTTTCCAACATTCAAAAGTCCGTAACTTCTCACAGAAACGTCCCAGAGACCCCAAATTTGGAACACAGGTAGTTGGCCAGGCCTAGAATAAGGTCACGTGGTCAAATTTTAAGCAAGATGTCTAGAATTTCTTTGGGCCAGCATGGACATCGCAGCTCAGGATGGTGTTAGACTCGACACGTCAGACAGCCTGTGCAATATTTGGTCAGATTGGAGCCACTTTTTTTTCTAAAAGTGCCAGGGCTGCAGATATTTCATATGTTGTCACCACTGCCAAATGGGGCGTGGCGGCCTCTTTTCGGGCCCCCTAGCCCCTTGGGTTGCAGCGTAAGGGGCGCTTGAATTGTTGACCCAAGTGTCAAAAAGTTTCCCAACTGGACGCTCCAGCTGCAAAATCCCTCGTTAAGGCCTTTTGGCCAGATCAAGCACCCCCCGTGGGATTCGGGGGTAAGGCGCGCATGTGTTCCCGAACATCGCCAACGGTCCGCTTTGTCCCCATTCAAGTGATGCCAAGTGTCGACTACATTGACACCGTGTCACGTTTTTGACAATGGCAATACCTTGCAATTCATTTTTCCGTCCAAACGGGAACATAATCCTTATCCAGGTCATGACACCACTGTAACCGGCTGCTCCTGAGTATGTACTGCACGGTGCTGAATCGGACCGGTGACCTCAGGTACGGTGTCGGTTACTGAGCTTTTATCACTGCACAGCCTCGCTGGCGTCTGTCACACAATGTTATTTGTTAAATGGTGAATGTTCTGTACTTGTACATCGTGTTCCTGATCTTCCAACCACTCAAAGCGCTTTTACACTACGTCAAATTCACTGCACGGCCCGGAATTGAACTGCCGACATCGGGTGCGTCAGTCGGACACGCTGACGAGGAGGCTTAAACCCATGCATCATGTAAAGTGTTGGGTAGTGAGGTTTTCTCACAGCACAACCTTGCTGGCTTCCGTCACACTCACCCCCGTAAACCTCGCTCCCATCCGAGTCACGGCCCCAGTGTAACCGGCTTCTTCTGAATACGTACTGCACGGCCCTGCATCGGACCGGCGACCTGAAAAAAATTGCATGTAAAAGGAACACCGAAGTTGCACTTGAATGTAATAAATAAGTTACTTTTTTTTTTTTTAAAGAAATAGGATGCACGTTGCTGAGTAGCACTGTGCCCAAGATAAATTTCCCCTCTACGACAATAAAGTGTCTATTCTATTCTCTATGCTATTATTTTTACCAGGGAGGCCAGAGGTCAACCGATGATTTTTTTAGCCACAAGCTTATTTTCTTACCAGTGCTGTCGTGTTAGCAGGAAGAGATCTTCTGAGAAAAACTGCAACTAAACCAACACTTGGGTCTTATACACACATCATCAAAGGCATTCGACCTTTGATGATGTCATGACATTCAAAATTCAAAGTAAAAAAAAGAATTTAAAAGAAAACATTCTAACCTTTGGGACTTCTTTTAGGTCTTATTAGAAACTTGTCAACATTCAAAATTCAGAATGGGGATGTGGTTAATAGTCATACTTAATAAATTACCATGATTCCATTTGTCAACTCAATTGTCAGAAAGGTTCCCAAATGGACCCTCACGGTTCAGAAGGCCTCGTTGAGGTCATTTGGCCAGATTCCTACACCTTAAACAGCAGTTTGACGGCTACAGCTTTCAGTGCCTGAAATTAGGTGTAACAGTGAACGCCTGACATCAATTTGGTGTCCCTGGGTGCATTCCAAGGTGCCCAAATACCTGCCCAAATTTCAAAAGGTCGCCAGGTGTCCCTTATGTCAAAATTGACAATTGGGACACATATTTTTCCAACATTCAAAAGTCCGTAACTTCTCACAGAAACGTCCCAGAGACCCCAAATTTGGAACACAGGTAGTTGACCAGGCCTAGAATAAGGTCACGTGGTCAAATTTTAAGCAAGATGTCCAGAATTTCTTTGGGCCGGCATGGACATCCCAGCTCAGGATGGTGTTAGACTCGACACGTCAGACAGCCTGTGCAAAATTTGGTCAGATTGGAGCCACTTTTTTTTCTAAAAGTGCCAGGGCTGCAGATATTTCATATGTTGTCGCCACTGCCAAATGGGGCGTGGCGGCCTCATTTCGGGCCCCCTAGCCCCTTGGGTTGCAGCGTAAGGGGCGCTTGAATTGTTGACCCAAGTGTCAAAAAGTTTCCCAACTGGACGCTCCAGCTGCAAAATCCCTCGTTAAGGCCTTTTGGCCAGATCAAGCACCCCCCGTGGGATTCGGGGGTAAGGCGCGCATGTGTTCCCGAACATCGCCAACGGTCCGCTTTGTCCCCATTCAAGTGATGCCGAGTGTCGACTACATTGACACCGTGTCACGTTTTTGACAATGGCAATACCTTGCAATTCATTTTTCCGTCCAAACGGGAACATAATCCTTATCCAGGTCATGACACCACTGTAACCGGCTGCTCCTGAGTATGTACTGCACGGTGCTGAATCGGACCGGTGACCTCAGGTACGGTGTCGGTTATTGAGCTTTTATCACTGCACAGCCTCGCTGGCGTCTGTCACACAATGTTATTTGTTAAATGGTGAATGTTCTGTACTTGTACATCGCTGTGATGGCCACAGCCGTGGCCTCACAACCAGATGAAGAGCGGTAACCTCATGCACTGACTTTGTTGTGTTCTTTAAGATTAGTTTATATACATTCATACACATTAGACAGTTTGTAGTAAATATTTATTTGGTTACAAATAAACTTACAGGACACTTAGTTTATTTCACATTTTTTTTTAGTTGACTATACAGAAGCATCTTTTGGATTTTCATTTTGTTATAATTCTTGTTTCCGAGCTTACCAGTGTTGGATGCCACATCCAGGAAGTCTGCTGGCTTAAAGGGTTGGTGCTCGGAGCAGGAGCAGCTTTATAGGAGAGGTGGCCTGATTGGACACTACCACTGCTTGCTATGTCTGGGGGGTGGCTTTATTCTCTCATTAAATATTTTGGGGTTTAGATTTATATTATATTTGAGTATTTTTGAGTTAAGGTTAAGTAAATGTACATTTCTTTTGGAATAAGTTTTTACATAAGTTTTGTTGTGTTTGCAGTTATGATGTAGTGTTGTTGTTGTTAGTCTTCCCCTGTGTGTCAAAATTGGTCTGATCAGCCAATATATAAGTCCCCTTTGTTTGTTGTATAGTAGGTCAGTTGTATTTTTGAGTCTCTTATGTTTAGAGCTTTAGTTTGTTTGTTTGTTTATTTGACCTCTTTTATGGGCCCAAAACTTTATCTTTTGTTGTAATGATTTTTTTGGTAAATAAAACCCTTTTGCTTTAAATTTCCCTCTTGACTCCTCATGCCTAACTGCCTGGTCCCTCACACATGGTGGCAGTGGTGGGATTAGCCAGTTGAGGAGTACAAGATTTTTTTTTTTTCTTCTCCATTTTTGGGAAACATGCGAGGAGGGAGAGTGACAAGAGGTGGCCGGACAGAGAATAAGAAGACTGAGTCAACCCATATAGAGAGAGGACACCAGGTGGAAGGTGAGGATGCAATGGAAGGTGAAGCACTAAATGGAGCATCAAGTGCTGAGGATGAAGATGGCAAAGAACCAACGCTGAGTGACTTGGCTGGGATTATGCGGTCATTTATGGGTCAACAGGAGACCCGGGAAGCAAAATTGAGAGAGGAAGCCAACCGCCAGGAGTACCAGTTCAAAGCACTACAGCATCAGTTTCGCCTTTTGCAGCAGGAGGTAGAGGTTCGCACATCTCCAGTACCAGAGCCTGCTTCCACAGTGCCAGATCCCTCTGAAAACTATGATTTGAATGTGAATCACCCAGAGGACGAAGCCTCACCCTCTGTACAGTCAATCCACCCCACCATGTCTTCAGCAGGTCAGTCTCGATCTATTCATGAGCCTAGACTGGAAAAATTTACAGAAAATGATGATGTTGAACACTTTTTAATTACTTTTGAGAGAATTGCAGTAGCATGTCGGTGGCCAAAAGTGGACTGGGTTTTTCGTCTCCTCCCACTACTGACTGGTAAGGCCAGAGGAGCCTATGTGCATATGGATGTAGATGATGCTCATGAATATGATAAAGTAAAAACGGCAATTCTGAAAAAATATGATATTAACCCTGAGACCTACAGGCAGAGGTTCAGATCCCTCCATGTGGAACTTGAAGAAAGCCCCAAGGAGCTGTATGTGAGGCTTAAAGAGCTGTATGTAAAATGGATCCAACCGCAAGGTAAAACACTTCATGAAATTAGTGAAATCCTTATCATGGAACAATACTTGAGAATGCTGTCCCCTGAGCTTCAGGTTTGGGTAAAGGAGCATGGGCCAAAATCTGCTGCTGAAGCTGCCACACTGGCTGATGTGTGTGTTGCTGCTCGGAAAAAAGGCCAGCCATGGAGTAGTAAGGACAGCCACAGGCCCATACCCCCTCCGTACCAACAGAGGCCAGCGCCAGGAGTGGGTAAGCCTCCCATGAGGGAGAACAAATATGCACCACCTAGAGCTCCTAATAGATTGCCCATTTGTTACTTGTGTGGACAGGAAGGTCATGTTAAACCAATGTGCCCAAAGAATCCAGCTAAGCTGACACAGATGTGTTTTGTTCCACGCCAGAGTGCTAACCCTGAACCCAAAGGTAACCACACCATGAAAATGGTTTGGGTTAAACTCAATGGGGAAAACCTCAGAGCCCTGATTGACACTGGCAGCACCCAGACCCTTGTACAGAGAAAATATGTACCAACTAATGCTATCTGTACCCTGGAGACTGTCCCTATTTGCTGTGTACATGGTGATGAGAAGCATTACCCCACTGCTGACATTTATCTGGAGATAGAGGGACAGATGTATCTATTAAATGTGGGGGTTGCAGATCACTTGCCTTTCCCGGTAGTTTTGGGTGAAGATCTGCCAGTTCTCTATGACTTGATAAAGCCGGTGCAAAGTTGTAATGTGGTCACTAGAGCACAAGCTCAACAGGTGGAGGTAGATTCCATAGCCCTCAGTGCCTTGCCCTTCTATAACGAAGAGTTTGAGATATGTCCCGGGAAAGCTCATAAGACTCGTAGTCAGAGGAGGCAAGACAAATTTCAGGGCACGGCTATACAACCACCAGCTGAGGCCACTCCAGACCTGCCCTTGGGTTTTCAAATACCTACAGATATAATACAAATGCAGGAAAATGATCCAACTTTGTCTACACTTTTGCAGAGGGCACAAGGAAGGAAGCAGGAGACTAATACTAAGAGTGAGCAAAATGAGTATGTCCTACAGAACGGTGTTCTTTACCATCAGAATGGCCAGGTGAAGCAGCTAGTGGTCCCACAGGTGGCCCGAGAAATAGTACTTACCTTGGGTCACTCCATTCCCTGGGCTGGCCACTTAGGGAAACATAAGACCACAGCTCGTATTAAGCGCCATTTCTACTGGCCAGGTTTGCAAACTGACGTCGCCCAGTTCTGTAGAAGCTGCTCTCAGTGCCAAAAGACATCAATGAAAAGCCCCTCCAAAGCTCCACTTCAACCTCTCCCAGTTACAAGTATCCCCTTTGAGCGTCTTGGGATGGACATTGTTGGTCCGGTGGAGAAAAGTAAAACAGGAAACCGCTTCATGTTGGTAGTAACCGACTATGCAACTAAATATCCAGAAGTCTTCCCATTGAAATCAGTTAAAGCAAAAACTGTGGCTTTTTCCTTGGTGCAATTTTTCTCAAGAGTTGGTTTCCCTTGTGAAATTTTAACAGACCAAGGTACTAATTTCATGTCTAAACTTTTGAAACAGGTTTACCAACTCCTTGGCATAAAAAGAGTGCGCACTACGCCATACCACCCGCAAACAGATGGGTTGACAGAGCGGTTCAATCAGACCCTCAAGCAAATGCTCCGTAAGTTTGTGAATGAGACTGGATCTGATTGGGATCACTGGCTTCCCTACCTCCTCTTTGCATACAGGGAGGTACCTCAGGCTTCCACAGGTTTTTCCCCTTTTGAACTACTCTATGGTCATGAGGTGAGGGGTCCTCTAGCCTTATTGAGGGACACTTGGGGAGGAGATCAGGGGAAGGAAGGGACTATTAATGTAATTTCCTATGTTGTCCAGATGAGGGAGAAACTGCAGCGAATGGGGGAACTAGCCCAGACACACATGATGGAGGCCCAAAAGCACCAAAAGACTTGGTATGACAAGTCAGCTCGACAGAGAGGCTTTCAACCGGGCCAGAAAGTCTTGGTTATGTTGCCTACCAGTGACAGTAAGCTCCTTGCAAAATGGCAGGGGCCTTTTGAGGTGAAGAAAAAGTTGGGGGCCACCACCTATCAGGTCTCCACTCCAGGGCATCAGCGTTCTAGCCGGGTGCTTCATGTGAACCTCCTCAAGGAGTGGGTCCCAAGAGCTGAGGTGTTCCTGATTCAGGCTGTAAAGGAAGAGGAGGAGGCAGATGACCATTATCTGCCCTTGCCAGTGTCCAGAGAGCTTGATGTAAGCCATCTGTCAAAGGATCAGCAGTCTCAGGTACAAACTCTACTTCACACAGACATATTTCAAGAATATCCAGGGCGCACAAACCTGGTTGAACATGACATTGTATTAAAACCTGATGCAACAGTGAGACGTATGAGTTTCAGGATACCAGAGCGCCTCCTGGTGTCCTTGAAGAAGGAAGTTGATCTCATGCTGTCTCTGGGGATAATTCAGCGATCCAAGAGTGAGTGGTGCAATCCTGTGGTGCTGGTTCCAAAGAAGGATGGAACAATAAGGTTCTGTATAGACTTCAGGTATCTAAACTCAATTTCAAAGTTTGACTCTTACCCCACCCCACGAATTGATGATCTCATTGACCGTCTTGGAAAAGCAAAATATCTGACCACCATTGACCTCTGTAAGGGCTACTGGCAAGTGCCCCTGGCCCAGCAATCTCAGGAACTGACGGCCTTCCGAACTCCCTGGGGGCTTTTCCAGTTTACGGTGTTACCATTTGGGCTGCATGGGGCTCCAGCAACGTTTCAAAGATTAATGGACCAAGTTCTCTATGGATTGTCTGAGTTTTCTTGTGCTTACCTTGATGATATTGTTGTCTACAGCACAACATGGGAGGAACATGTGGAGCATCTCAAAGTGGTCTTTGACCGCCTCCGTTCTGCCGGCTTGACAATAAATCCAGCTAAATGTGTCCTGGCCAAGAAGGAAACAGAGTACCTGGGTTTCGTCATTGGAGGTGGGTTAATTAAACCTCAGGTTCAAAAGATCCATGCAATTGAGTCATGTCCTCTCCCACAGACCAGGAAGCAGTTAAGATCTTTCCTGGGGATGGCTGGCTTCTACAATCGGTTCATCCCCAACTTCTCAGCCAGGGCGGCTCTGCTAACGGATAAGACGGGCTCAAGATGTCCCAACCAGGTTCAGTGGACAGGGGAGGCAGTGGCTGCTTTCAAGGACATTCAGAAATCTCTCAGTAAGAGCCCTGTTTTACATAGTCCAAACTTTGAGAAACTGTTCATATTACAGACTGATGCCTCTGAGAGGGGTGTGGGGGCAGTGCTTCTACAGGGACCCAAGGAGGAACGACATCCTGTGGCGTATATCAGTCGGAAACTTCTACCCAGAGAGGTCCGCTATTCGACAGTGGAAAAGGAGGCCTTGGCAGTCAAATGGGCCCTGGACTCTTTCAAGTATTACCTGATGGGCAGAGAGTTTACCTTAGAGTCTGATCATAAGGCATTGCAGTGGTTGGAGAGGATGAAATATACCAATGGGCGGATTACCAGGTGGTACCTTGCCATGCAGCCATTCCGGTTTACAGTCCAGTACATCCTGGCAAGTTCAACACCACTGCAGACTATCTCTCTCGCTGGCCCAGCAGCAGCTCTGAAGGGGGAGGGTGTGTGATGGCCACAGCCGTGGCCTCACAACCAGATGAAGAGCGGTAACCTCATGCACTGACTTTGTTGTGTTCTTTAAGATTAGTTTATATACATTCATACACATTAGACAGTTTGTAGTAAATATTTATTTGGTTACAAATAAACTTACAGGACACTTAGTTTATTTCACATTTTATTTTAGTTGACTATACAGAAGCATCTTTTGGATTTTCATTTTGTTATAATTCTTGTTTCCGAGCTTACCAGTGTTGGATGCCACATCCAGGAAGTCTGCTGGCTTAAAGGGTTGGTGCTCGGAGCAGGAGCAGCTTTATAGGAGAGGTGGCCTGATTGGACACTACCACTGCTTGCTATGTCTGGGGGGTGGCTTTATTCTCTCATTAAATATTTTGGGGTTTAGATTTATATTATATTTGAGTATTTTTGAGTTAAGGTTAAGTAAATGTACATTTCTTTTGGAATAAGTTTTTACATAAGTTTTGTTGTGTTTGCAGTTATGATGTAGTGTTGTTGTTGTTAGTCTTCCCCTGTGTGTCAAAATTGGTCTGATCAGCCAATATATAAGTCCCCTTTGTTTGTTGTATAGTAGGTCAGTTGTATTTTTGAGTCTCTTATGTTTAGAGCTTTAGTTTGTTTGTTTGTTTATTTGACCTCTTTTATGGGCCCAAAACTTTATCTTTTGTTGTAATGATTTTTTTGGTAAATAAAACCCTTTTGCTTTAAATTTCCCTCTTGACTCCTCATGCCTAACTGCCTGGTCCCTCACACATGGTGGCAGTGGTGGGATTAGCCAGTTGAGGAGTACAAGATTTTTTTTTTCTTCTCCATTTTTGGGAAACATGCGAGGAGGGAGAGTGACAAGAGGTGGCCGGACAGAGAATAAGAAGACTGAGTCAACCCATATAGAGAGAGGACACCAGGTGGAAGGTGAGGATGCCTAACTGCCTGGTCCCTCACAATCGCGTTCCTGATCTTCCAACCACTCAAAGCGCTTTTACACTACGTCACATTCACTGCACGGCCCGGAATTGAACTGCCGACATCGGGTGCGTGAGTCGGACACGCTGACGAGGAGGCTTAAACCCATGCATCATGTAAAGTGTTGGGTAGTGAGGTTTTCTCACAGCACAACCTTGCTGGCTTCCGTCACACTCCCCCCCGTAAACCTCGCTCCCATCCGAGTCACGGCCCCAGTGTAACCGGCTTCTTCTGAATACGTACTGCACGGCCCTGCATCGGACCGGCGACCTGAAAAAAATTGCATGTAAAAGGAACACCGAAGTTGCACTTGAATGTAATAAATAAGTTACTATTTCATTTTTTTTTTACAGAAATAGGATGCACGTTGCTGAGTAGCACTGTGCCCAAGATAAATTTCCCCTCTACGACAATAAAGTGTCTATTCTATTCTCTATGCTATTATTTTTACCAGGGAGGCCAGAGGTCAACCGATGATTTTTTTTTTTTTAGCCACAAGCTTATTTTCTTACCAGTGCTGTCGTGTTAGCAGGAAGAGATCTTCTGAGAAAAATTGCAACTAAACCAACACTTGGGTCTTATACACACATCATCAAAGGCATTCGACCTTTGATGATGTCATGACATTCAAAATTCAAAGTAAAAAAAAGAATTTAAAAGAAAACATTCTAACCTTTGGGACTTCTTTTAGGTCTTATTAGAAACTTGTTAACATTCAAAATTCAGAATGGGGATGTGGTTAATAGTCATACTTAATAAATTACCATGATTCCATTTGTCAACTCAATTGTCAGAAAGTTTCCCAAATGGACCCTCACGGTTCAGAAGGCCTCGTTGAGGTCATTTGACCAGATTCCTACACCTTAAACAGCAGTTCGACGGCTGCAGCTTTCAGTGCCTGAAATTAGGTGCAACAGTGAACACCTGACATCAATTTGGTGTCCCTGGGTGCATTCCAAGGTGCCCAAATACCTGCCCAAATTTCAAAAGGTCGCCAGGTGTCCCTTATGTCAAAATTGACAATTGGGACACATATTTTTCCAACATTCAAAAGTCCGTAACTTCTCACAGAAACGTCCCAGAGACCCCAAATTTGGAACACAGGTAGTTGGCCAGGCTTAGAATAAGGTCACGTGGTCAAATTTTGAGCAAGATGTCTAGAATTTCTTTGGGCCGGCATGGACATCCCAGCTCAGGATGGTGTTAGACTCGACACGTCAGACAGCCTGTGCAAAATTTGGTCAGATTGGAGACACTTTTTTTTCTAAAAGTGCCAGGGCTGCAGATATTTCATATGTTGTCGCCACTGCCAAATGGGGCGTGGCGGCCTCATTTCGGGCCCCCTAGCCCCTTGGGTTGCAGCGTAAGGGGCGCTTGAATTGTTGACCCAAGTGTCAAAAAGTTTCCCAACTGGACGCTCCAGCTGCAAAATCCCTCGTTAAGGCCTTTTGGCCAGATCAAGCACCCCCCGTGGGATTCGGGGTAAGGCGCGCATGTGTTCCCGAACATCGCCAACGGTCCGCTTTGTCCCCATTCAAGTGATGCCAAGTGTCGACTACATTGACACCGTGTCACGTTTTTGACAATGGCAATACCTTGCAATTCATTTTTCCGTCCAAACGGGAACATAATCCTTATCCAGGTCATGACACCACTGTAACCGGCTGCTCCTGAGTATGTACTGCACGGTGCTGAATCGGACCGGTGACCTCAGGTACGGTGTCGGTTATTGAGCTTTTATCACTGCACAGCCTCGCTGGCGTCTGTCACACAATGTTATTTGTTAAATGGTGAATGTTCTGTACTTGTACATCGCGTTCCTGATCTTCCAACCACTCAAAGCGCTTTTACACTACGTCACATTCACTGCACGGCCCGGAATTGAACTGCCGACATCGGGTGCGTGAGTCGGACACGCTGACGAGGAGGCTTAAACCCATGCATCATGTAAAGTGTTGGGTAGTGAGGTTTTCTCACAGCACAACCTTGCTGGCTTCCGTCACACTCACCCCCGTAAACCTCGCTCCCATCCGAGTCACGGCCCCAGTGTAACCGGCTTCTTCTGAATACGTACTGCACGGCCCTGCATCGGACCGCCGACCTGAAAAAAATTGCATGTAAAAGGAACACCGAAGTTGCACTTGAATGTAATAAATAAGTTACTTTTTTTTTTTTACAGAAATAGGATGCACGTTGCTGAGTAGCACTGTGCCCAAGATAAATTTCCCCTCTACGACAATAAAGTGTCTATTCTATTCTCTATGCTATTATTTTTACCAGGGAGGCCAGAGGTCAACCGATGATTTTTTTAGCCACAAGCTTATTTTCTTACCAGTGCTGTCGTGTTAGCAGGAAGAGATCTTCTGAGAAAAACTGCAACTAAACCAACACTTGGGTCTTATACACACATCATCAAAGGCATTCGACCTTTGATGATGTCATGACATTCAAAATTCAAAGTAAAAAAAAGAATTTAAAAGAAAACATTCTAACCTTTGGGACTTCTTTTAGGTCTTATTAGAAACTTGTTAACATTCAAAATTCAGAATGGGGATGTGGTTAATAGTCATACTTAATAAATTACCATGATTCCATTTGTCAACTCAATTGTCAGAAAGTTTCCCAAATGGACCCTCACGGTTCAGAAGGCCTCGTTGAGGTCATTTGGCCAGATTCCTACACCTTAAATAGCAGTTCGACGGCTGCAGCTTTCAGTGCCTGAAATTAGGTGTAACAGTGAACGCCTAACATCAATGTGGTGTCCCTGGGTGCATTCCAAGGTGCCCAAATACCTGCCAAAATTTCAAAAGGTCGCCAGGTGTCCCTTATGTCAAAATTGACAATTGGGACACATATTTTTCCAACATTCAAAAGTCCATAACTTCTCACAGAAACGTCCCAGAGACCCCAAATTTGGAACACAGGTAGTTGGCCAGGCCTAGAATAAGGTCACGTGGTCAAATTTTATCCAAGATGTCTAGAATTTCTTTGCACACCGTCACACTCACCCCCGTAAACCTCGCTCCCATCCGAGTCACGGCCCCAGTGTAACCGGCTTCTTCTGAATACGTACTGCACGGCCCTGCATCGGACCGGCGACCTGAAAAAAATTACATGTAAAAGGAACACTGAAGTTGCACTTGAATGTAATAAATAAGTTACTTTTTTTTTTTTTTTACACAAATAGGATGCACGTTCCTGAGTAGCACTGTGCCCAAGATAAATTTCCCCTCTACGACAATAAAGTGTCTATTCTATTCTCTATGCTATTATTTTTACCAGGGAGGCCAGAGGTCAACCGATGATTTTTTTAGCCACAAGCTTATTTTCTTACCAGTGCTGTCGTGTTAGCAGGAAGAGATCTTCTGAGAAAAACTGCAACTAAACCAACACTTGGGTCTTATACACACATCATCAAAGGCATTCGACCTTTGATGATGTCATGACATTCAAAATTCAAAGTAAAAAAAAGAATTTAAAAGAAAACATTCTAACCTTTGGGACTTCTTTTAGGTCTTATTAGAAACTTGTTAACATTCAAAATTCAGAATGGGGATGTGGTTAATAGTCATACTTAATAAATTACCATGATTCCATTTGTCAACTCAATTGTCAGAAAGTTTCCCAAATGGACCCTCACGGTTCAGAAGGCCTCGTTGAGGTCATTTGGCCAGATTCCTACACCTTAAATAGCAGTTCGACGGCTGCAGCTTTCAGTGCCTGAAATTAGGTGTAACAGTGAACGCCTAACATCAATGTGGTGTCCCTGGGTGCATTCCAAGGTGCCCAAATACCTGCCAAAATTTCAAAAGGTCGCCAGGTGTCCCTTATGTCAAAATTGACAATTGGGACACATATTTTTCCAACATTCAAAAGTCCATAACTTCTCACAGAAACGTCCCAGAGACCCCAAATTTGGAACACAGGTAGTTGGCCAGGCCTAGAATAAGGTCACGTGGTCAAATTTTATCCAAGATGTCTAGAATTTCTTTGCACACCGTCACACTCACCCCGTAAACCTCGCTCCCATCCGAGTCACGGCCCAGTGTAACCGGCTTCTTCTGAATACGTACTGCACGGCCCTGCATCGGACCGGCGACCTGAAAAAAATTACATGTAAAAGGAACACTGAAGTTGCACTTGAATGTAATAAATAAGTTACTTTTTTTTTTTTTTTACACAAATAGGATGCACGTTCCTGAGTAGCACTGTGCCCAAGATAAATTTCCCCTCTACGACAATAAAGTGTCTATTCTATTCTCTATGCTATTATTTTTACCAGGGAGGCCAGAGGTCAACCGATGATTTTTTTTAGCCACAAGCTTATTTTCTTACCAGTGCTGTCGTGTTAGCAGGAAGAGATCTTCTGAGAAAAACTGCAACTAAACCAACACTTGGGTCTTATACACACATCATCAAAGGCATTCGACCTTTGATGATGTCATGACATTCAAAATTCAAAGTAAAAAAAAGAATTTAAAAGAAAACATTCTAACCTTTGGGACTTCTTTTAGGTCTTATTAGAAACTTGTTAACATTCAAAATTCAGAATGGGGATGTGGTTAATAGTCATACTTAATAAATTACCATGATTCCATTTGTCAACTCAATTGTCAGAAAGTTTCCCAAATGGACCCTCACGGTTCAGAAGGCCTCGTTGAGGTCATTTGGCCAGATTCCTACACCTTAAATAGCAGTTCGACGGCTGCAGCTTTCAGTGCCTGAAATTAGGTGTAACAGTGAACGCCTAACATCAATGTGGTGTCCCTGGGTGCATTCCAAGGTGCCCAAATACCTGCCAAAATTTCAAAAGGTCGCCAGGTGTCCCTTATGTCAAAATTGACAATTGGGACACATATTTTTCCAACATTCAAAAGTCCATAACTTCTCACAGAAACGTCCCAGAGACCCCAAATTTGGAACACAGGTAGTTGGCCAGGCCTAGAATAAGGTCACGTGGTCAAATTTTATCCAAGATGTCTAGAATTTCTTTGCACACCGTCACACTCACCCCGTAAACCTCACTCCCATCCGAGTCACGGCCCCAGTGTAACCGGCTTCTTCTGAATACGTACTGCACGGCCCTGCATCGAACCGGCGACCTGAAAAAAATTGCATGTAAAAGGAACACTGAAGTTGCACTTGAATGTAATAAATAAGTTACTTTTTTTTTTTTTTTTACACAAATAGGATGCACGTTCCTGAGTAGCACTGTGCCCAAGATAAATTTCCCCTCTACGACAATAAAGTGTCTATTCTATTCTCTATGCTATTATTTTTACCAGGGAGGCCAGAGGTCAACCGATGATTTTTTTTAGCCACAAGCTTATTTTCTTACCAGTGCTGTCGTGTTAGCAGGAAGAGATCTTCTGAGAAAAACTGCAACTAAACCAACACTTGGGTCTTATACACACATCATCAAAGGCATTCGACCTTTGATGATGTCATGACATTCAAAATTCAAAGTAAAAAAAAGAATTTAAAAGAAAACATTCTAACCTTTGGGACTTCTTTTAGGTCTTATTAGAAACTTGTTAACATTCAAAATTCAGAATGGGATGTGGTTAATAGTCATACTTAATAAATTACCATGATTCCATTTGTCAACTCAATTGTCAGAAAGTTTCCCAAATGGACCCTCACGGTTCAGAAGGCCTCGTTGAGGTCATTTGGCCAGATTCCTACACCTTAAACAGCAGTTCGACGGCTGCAGCTTTCAGTGCCTGAAATTAGGTGTAACAGTGAACACCTGACATCAATTTGGTGTCCCTGGGTGCATTCCAAGGTGCCCAAATACCTGCCCAAATTTCAAAAGGTCGCCAGGTGTCCCTTATGTCAAAATTGACAATTGGGACACATATTTTTCCAACATTCAAAAGTCCGTAACTTCTCACAGAAACGTCCCAGAGACCCCAAATTTGGAACACAGGTAGTTGGCCAGGCCTAGAATAAGGTCACGTGGTCAAATTTTAAGCAAGATGTCTAGAATTTCTTTGGGCCGGCATGGACATCCCAGCTCAGGATGGTGTTAGACTCGACACGTCAGACAGCCTGTGCAAAATTTGGTCAGATTGGAGCCACTTTTTTTTCTAAAAGTGCCAGGGCTGCAGATATTTCATATGTTGTCGCCACTGCCAAATGGGGCGTGGCGGCCTCATTTCGGGCCCCCTAGCCCCTTGGGTTGCAGCGTAAGGGGCGCTTGAATTGTTGACCCAAGTGTCAAAAAGTTTCCCAACTGGACGCTCCAGCTGCAAAATCCCTCGTTAAGGCCTTTTGGCCAGATCAAGCATCCCCCGTGGGATTCGAGGGTAAGGCGCGCATGTGTTCCCGAACATCGCCAACGGTCCGCTTTGTCCCCATTCAAGTGATGCCAAGTGTCGACTACATTGACACCGTGTCACGTTTTTGACAATGGCAATACCTTGCAATTCATTTTTCCGTCCAAACGGGAACATAATCCTTATCCAGGTCATGACACCACTGTAACCGGCTGCTCCTGAGTATGTACTGCACGGTGCTGAATCGGACCGGTGACCTCAGGTACGGTGTCGGTTATTGAGCTTTTATCACTGCACAGCCTCGCTGGCGTCTGTCACACAATGTTATTTGTTAAATGGTGAATGTTCTGTACTTGTACATCGCGTTCCTGATCTTCCAACCACTCAAAGCGCTTTTACACTACGTCACATTCACTGCACGGCCCGGAATTGAACTGCCGACATCGGGTGCGTGAGTCGGACCGCTGACGAGGAGGCTTAAACCCATGCATCATGTAAAGTGTTGGGTAGTGAGGTTTTCTCACAGCACAACCTTGCTGGCTTCCGTCACACTCCCCCCCGTAAACCTCGCTCCCATCCGAGTCACGGCCCCAGTGTAACCGGCTTCTTCTGAATACGTACTGCACGGCCCTGCATCGGACCGGCGACCTGAAAAAAATTACATGTAAAAGGAACACCGAAGTTGCACTTGAATGTAATAAATAAGTTACTTTTTTTTTTTTTTTACAGAAATAGGATGCACGTTGCTGAGTAGCACTGTGCCCAAGATAAATTTCCCCTCTACGACAGTAAAGTGTCTATTCTATTCTCTATGCTATTATTTTACCAGGGAGGCCAGAGGTCAACCGATGATTTTTTTAGCCACAAGCTTATTTTCTTACCAGTGCTGTCGTGTTAGCAGGAAGAGGTCTTCTGAGAAAAACTGCAACTAAACCAACACTTGGGTCTTATACACACATCATCAAAGGCATTCACCTTTGATGATGTCATGACATTCAAAATTCAAAGTAAAAAAAAGAATTTAAAAGAAAACATTCTAACCTTTGGGACTTCTTTTAGGTCTTATTAGAAACTTGTTAACATTCAAAATTCAGAATGGGGATTTGGTTAATAGTCATACTTTGATGATGTCATGAATTCAAAATTCAAAGTAAAAAAAAGAATTTAAAAGAAAACATTCTAACCTTTGGGAATTCTTTTAGGTCTTATTAGAAACTTGTTAACATTCAAAATTCAGAATGGGGATGTGGTTAATAGTCATACTTAATAAATTACCATGATTCCATTTGTCAACTCAATTGTCAGAAAGTTTCCCAAATGGACCCTCACGGTTCAGAAGGCCTCGTTGAGGTCATTTGACCAGATTCCTACACCTTAAACAGCAGTTCGACGGCTGCAGCTTTCAGTGCCTGAAATTAGGTGCAACAGTGAACACCTGACATCAATTTGGTGTCCCTGGGTGCATTCCAAGGTGCCCAAATACCTGCCCAAATTTCAAAAGGTCGCCAGGTGTCCCTTATGTCAAAATTGACAATTGGGACACATATTTTTCCAACATTCAAAAGTCCGTAACTTCTCACAGAAACGTCCCAGAGACCCCAAATTTGGAACACAGGTAGTTGGCCAGGCTTAGAATAAGGTCACGTGGTCAAATTTTAAGCAAGATGTCTAGAATTTCTTTGGGCCGGCATGGACATCCCAGCTCAGGATGGTGTTAGACTCGACACGTCAGACAGCCTGTGCAAAATTTGGTCAGATTGGAGCCACTTTTTTTTCTAAAAGTGCCAGGGCTGCAGATATTTCATATGTTGTCGCCACTGCCAAATGGGGCGTGGCGGCCTCATTTCGGGCCCCCTAGCCCCTTGGGTTGCAGCGTAAGGGGCGCTTGAATTGTTGACCCAAGTGTCAAAAAGTTTCCCAACTGGACGCTCCAGCTGCAAAATCCCTCGTTAAGGCCTTTTGGCCAGATCAAGCATCCCCCGTGGGATTCGAGGGTAAGGCGCGCATGTGTTCCCGAACATCGCCAACGGTCCGCTTTGTCCCCATTCAAGTGATGCCAAGTGTCGACTACATTGACACCGTGTCACGTTTTTGACAATGGCAATACCTTGCAATTCATTTTTCCGTCCAAACGGGAACATAATCCTTATCCAGGTCATGACACCACTGTAACCGGCTGCTCCTGAGTATGTACTGCACGGTGCTGAATCGGACCGGTGACCTCAGGTACGGTGTCGGTTATTGAGCTTTTATCACTGCACAGCCTCGCTGGCGTCTGTCACACAATGTTATTTGTTAAATGGTGAATGTTCTGTACTTGTACATCGCGTTCCTGATCTTCCAACCACTCAAAGCGCTTTTACACTACGTCACATTCACTGCACGGCCCGGAATTGAACTGCCGACATCGGGTGCGTGAGTCGGACACGCTGACGAGGAGGCTTAAACCCATGCATCATGTAAAGTGTTGGGTAGTGAGGTTTTCTCACAGCACAACCTTGCTGGCTTCCGTCACACTCCCCCCGTAAACCTCGCTCCCATCCGAGTCACGGCCCCAGTGTAACCGGCTTCTTCTGAATACGTACTGCACGGCCCTGCATCGGACCGGCGACCTGAAAAAAATTGCATGTAAAAGGAACACCGAAGTTGCACTTGAATGTAATAAATAAGTTACTTTTTTTTTTTTTTACAGAAATAGGATGCACGTTGCTGAGTAGCACTGTGCCCAAGATAAATTTCCCCTCTACGACAATAAAGTGTCTATTCTATTCTCTATGCTATTATTTTTACCAGGGAGGCCAGAGGTCAACCGATGATTTTTTTAGCCACAAGCTTATTTTCTTACCAGTGCTGTCGTGTTAGCAGGAAGAGTCTTCTGAGAAAAACTGCAACTAAACCAACACTTGGGTCTTATACACACATCATCAAAGGCATTCGACCTTTGATGATGTCATGACATTCAAAATTCAAAGTAAAAAAAAGAATTTAAAAGAAAACATTCTAACCTTTGGGACTTCTTTTAGGTCTTATTAGAAACTTGTTAACATTCAAAATTCAGAATGGGGATGTGGTTAATAGTCATACTTAATAAATTACCATGATTCCATTTGTCAACTCAATTGTCAGAAAGTTTCCCAAATGGACCCTCACGGTTCAGAAGGCCTCGTTGAGGTCATTTGGCCAGATTCCTACACCTTAAATAGCAGTTCGACGGCTGCAGCTTTCAGTGCCTGAAATTAGGTGTAACAGTGAACGCCTAACATCAATGTGGTGTCCCTGGGTGCATTCCAAGGTGCCCAAATACCTGCCAAAATTTCAAAAGGTCGCCAGGTGTCCCTTATGTCAAAATTGACAATTGGGACACATATTTTTCCAACATTCAAAAGTCCATAACTTCTCACAGAAACGTCCCAGAGACCCCAAATTTGGAACACAGGTAGTTGGCCAGGCCTAGAATAAGGTCACGTGGTCAAATTTTATCCAAGATGTCTAGAATTTCTTTGCACACCGTCACACTCACCCCCGTAAACCTCACTCCCATCCGAGTCACGGCCCCAGTGTAACCGGCTTCTTCTGAATACGTACTGCACGGCCCTGCATCGAACCGGCGACCTGAAAAAAATTGCATGTAAAAGGAACACTGAAGTTGCACTTGAATGTAATAAATAAGTTACTTTTTTTTTTTTTTTACACAAATAGGATGCACGTTCCTGAGTAGCACTGTGCCCAAGATAAATTTCCCCTCTACGACAATAAAGTGTCTATTCTATTCTCTATGCTATTATTTTTACCAGGGAGGCCAGAGGTCAACCGATGATTTTTTTAGCCACAAGCTTATTTTCTTACCAGTGCTGTCGTGTTAGCAGGAAGAGATCTTCTGAGAAAAACTGCAACTAAACCAACACTTGGGTCTTATACACACATCATCAAAGGCATTCGACCTTTGATGATGTCATGACATTCAAAATTCAAAGTAAAAAAAAGAATTTAAAAGAAAACATTCTAACCTTTGGGACTTCTTTTAGGTCTTATTAGAAACTTGTTAACATTCAAAATTCAGAATGGGGATGTGGTTAATAGTCATACTTAATAAATTACCATGATTCCATTTGTCAACTCAATTGTCAGAAAGTTTCCCAAATGGACCCTCACGGTTCAGAAGGCCTCGTTGAGGTCATTTGGCCAGATTCCTACACCTTAAACAGCAGTTCGACGGCTGCAGCTTTCAGTGCCTGAAATTAGGTGTAACAGTGAACACCTGACATCAATTTGGTGTCCCTGGGTGCATTCCAAGGTGCCCAAATACCTGCCCAAATTTCAAAAGGTCGCCAGGTGTCCCTTATGTCAAAATTGACAATTGGGACACATATTTTTCCAACATTCAAAAGTCCGTAACTTCTCACAGAAACGTCCCAGAGACCCCAAATTTGGAACACAGGTAGTTGGCCAGGCCTAGAATAAGGTCACGTGGTCAAATTTTAAGCAAGATGTCTAGAATTTCTTTGGGCCGGCATGGACATCCCAGCTCAGGATGGTGTTAGACTCGACACGTCAGACAGCCTGTGCAAAATTTGGTCAGATTGGAGCCACTTTTTTTTCTAAAAGTGCCAGGGCTGCAGATATTTCATATGTTGTCGCCACTGCCAAATGGGGCGTGGCGGCCTCATTTCGGGCCCCCTAGCCCCTTGGGTTGCAGCGTAAGGGGCGCTTGAATTGTTGACCCAAGTGTCAAAAAGTTTCCCAACTGGACGCTCCAGCTGCAAAATCCCTCGTTAAGGCCTTTTGGCCAGATCAAGCATCCCCCGTGGGATTCGAGGGTAAGGCGCGCATGTGTTCCCGAACATCGCCAACGGTCCGCTTTGTCCCCATTCAAGTGATGCCAAGTGTCGACTACATTGACACCGTGTCACGTTTTTGACAATGGCAATACCTTGCAATTCATTTTTCCGTCCAAACGGGAACATAATCCTTATCCAGGTCATGACACCACTGTAACCGGCTGCTCCTGAGTATGTACTGCACGGTGCTGAATCGGACCGGTGACCTCAGGTACGGTGTCGGTTATTGAGCTTTTATCACTGCACAGCCTCGCTGGCGTCTGTCACACAATGTTATTTGTTAAATGGTGAATGTTCTGTACTTGTACATCGCGTTCCTGATCTTCCAACCACTCAAAGCGCTTTTACACTACGTCACATTCACTGCACGGCCCGGAATTGAACTGCCGACATCGGGTGCGTGAGTCGGACACGCTGACGAGGAGGCTTAAACCCATGCATCATGTAAAGTGTTGGGTAGTGAGGTTTTCTCACAGCACAACCTTGCTGGCTTCCGTCACACTCCCCCCGTAAACCTCGCTCCCATCCGAGTCACGGCCCCAGTGTAACCGGCTTCTTCTGAATACGTACTGCACGGCCCTGCATCGGACCGGCGACCTGAAAAAAATTGCATGTAAAAGGAACACCGAAGTTGCACTTGAATGTAATAAATAAGTTACTTTTTTTTTTTTTTACAGAAATAGGATGCACGTTGCTGAGTAGCACTGTGCCCAAGATAAATTTCCCCTCTACGACAATAAAGTGTCTATTCTATTCTCTATGCTATTATTTTTACCAGGGAGGCCAGAGGTCAACCGATGATTTTTTTAGCCACAAGCTTATTTTCTTACCAGTGCTGTCGTGTTAGCAGGAAGAGTCTTCTGAGAAAAACTGCAACTAAACCAACACTTGGGTCTTATACACACATCATCAAAGGCATTCGACCTTTGATGATGTCATGACATTCAAAATTCAAAGTAAAAAAAGAATTTAAAAGAAAACATTCTAACCTTTGGGACTTCTTTTAGGTCTTATTAGAAACTTGTTAACATTCAAAATTCAGAATGGGGATGTGGTTAATAGTCATACTTAATAAATTACCATGATTCCATTTGTCAACTCAATTGTCAGAAAGTTTCCCAAATGGACCCTCACGGTTCAGAAGGCCTCGTTGAGGTCATTTGGCCAGATTCCTACACCTTAAACAGCAGTTCGACGGCTGCAGCTTTCAGTGCCTGAAATTAGGTGTAACAGTGAACACCTGACATCAATTTGGTGTCCCTGGGTGCATTCCAAGGTGCCCAAATACCTGCCCAAATTTCAAAAGGTCGCCAGGTGTCCCTTATGTCAAAATTGACAATTGGGACACATATTTTTCCAACATTCAAAAGTCCGTAACTTCTCACAGAAACGTCCCAGAGACCCCAAATTTGGAACACAGGTAGTTGGCCAGGCCTAGAATAAGGTCACGTGGTCAAATTTTAAGCAAGATGTCTAGAATTTCTTTGGGCCGGCATGGACATCCCAGCTCAGGATGGTGTTAGACTCGACACGTCAGACAGCCTGTGCAAAATTTGGTCAGATTGGAGCCACTTTTTTTTCTAAAAGTGCCAGGGCTGCAGATATTTCATATGTTGTCGCCACTGCCAAATGGGGCGTGGCGGCCTCATTTCGGGCCCCCTAGCCCCTTGGGTTGCAGCGTAAGGGGCGCTTGAATTGTTGACCCAAGTGTCAAAAAGTTTCCCAACTGGACGCTCCAGCTGCAAAATCCCTCGTTAAGGCCTTTTGGCCAGATCAAGCACCCCCCGTGGGATTCGGGGTAAGGCGCGCATGTGTTCCCGAACATCGCCAACGGTCCGCTTTGTCCCCATTCAAGTGATGCCAAGTGTCGACTACATTGTGTCACGACAATGGCAATACATTCATTTTTCCGTCCAAACGGGAACATAATCCTTATCCAGGTCATGACACCACTGTAACCGGCTGCTCCTGAGTATGTACTGCACGGTGCTGAATCGGACCGGTGACCTCAGGTACGGTGTCGGTTATTGAGCTTTTATCACTGCACAGCCTCGCTGGCGTCTGTCACACAATGTTATTTGTTAAATGGTGAATGTTCTGTACTTGTACATCGCGTTCCTGATCTTCCAACCACTCAAAGCGCTTTTACACTACGTCACATTCACTGCACGGCCCGGAATTGAACTGCCGACGTCGGGTGCGTGAGTCGGACACGCTGACGAGGAGGCTTAAACCCATGCATCATGTAAAGTGTTGGGTAGTGAGGTTTTCTCACAGCACAACCTTGCTGGCTTCCGTCACACTCACCCCCGTAAACCTCGCTCCCATCCGAGTCACGGCCCCAGTGTAACCGGCTTCTTCTGAATACGTACTGCACGGCCCTGCATCGGACCGGCGACCTGAAAAAAATTGCATGTAAAAGGAACACCGAAGTTGCACTTGAATGTAATAAATAAGTTACTTTTTTTTTTTTTTTACAGAAATAGGATGCACGTTGCTGAGTAGCACTGTGCCCAAGATAAATTTCCCCTCTACGACAATAAAGTGTCTATTCTATTCTCTATGCTATTATTTTTACCAGGGAGGCCAGAGGTCAACCGATGATTTTTTTAGCCACAAGCTTATTTTCTTACCAGTGCTGTCGTGTTAGCAGGAAGAGATCTTCTGAGAAAAACTGCAACTAAACCAACACTTGGGTCTTATACACACATCATCAAAGGCATTCGACCTTTGATGATGTCATGACATTCAAAATTCAAAGTAAAAAAAGAATTTAAAAGAAAACATTCTAACCTTTGGGACTTCTTTTAGGTCTTATTAGAAACTTGTTAACATTCAAAATTCAGAATGGGATGTGGTTAATAGTCATACTTTGATGATGTCATGACATTCAAAATTCAAAGTAAAAAAAAGAATTTAAAAGAAAACATTCTAACCTTTGGGACTTCTTTTAGGTCTTATTAGAAACTTGTTAACATTCAAAATTCAGAATGGGGATGTGGTTAATAGTCATACTTAATAAATTACCATGATTCCATTTGTCAACTCAATTGTCAGAAAGGTTCCCAAATGGACCCTCACGGTTCAGAAGGCCTCGTTGAGGTCATTTGGCCAGATTCCTACACCTTAAACAGCAGTTCGACGGCTGCAGCTTTCAGTGCCTGAAATTAGGTGTAACAGTGAACACCTGACATCAATTTGGTGTCCCTGGGTGCATTCCAAGGTGCCCAAATACCTGCCCAAATTTCAAAAGGTCGCCAGGTGTCCCTTATGTCAAAATTGACAATTGGGACACATATTTTTCCAACATTCAAAAGTCCGTAACTTCTCACAGAAACGTCCCAGAGACCCCAAATTTGGAACACAGGTAGTTGGCCAGGCCTAGAATAAGGTCACGTGGTCAAATTTTAAGCAAGATGTCTAGAATTTCTTTGGGCCGGCATGGACATCCCAGCTCAGGATGGTGTTAGACTCGACACGTCAGACAGCCTGTGCAAAATTTGGTCAGATTGGAGCCACTTTTTTTTCTAAAAGTGCCAGGGCTGCAGATATTTCATATGTTGTCGCCACTGCCAAATGGGGCGTGGCGGCCTCATTTCGGGCCCCCTAGCCCCTTGGGTTGCAGCGTAAGGGGCGCTTGAATTGTTGACCCAAGTGTCAAAAAGTTTCCCAACTGGACGCTCCAGCTGCAAAATCCCTCGTTAAGGCCTTTTGGCCAGATCAAGCACCCCCCGTGGGATTCGGGGGTAAGGCGCGCATGTGTTCCCGAACATCGCCAACGGTCCGCTTTGTCCCCATTCAAGTGATGCCAAGTGTCGACTACATTGACACCGTGTCACGTTTTTGACAATGGCAATACCTTGCAATTCATTTTTCCGTCCAAACGGGAACATAATCCTTATCCAGGTCATGACACCACTGTAACCGGCTGCTCCTGAGTATGTACTGCACGGTGCTGAATCGGACCGGTGACCTCAGGTACGGTGTCGGTTATTGAGCTTTTATCACTGCACAGCCTCGCTGGCGTCTGTCACACAATGTTATTTGTTAAATGGTGAATGTTCTGTACTTGTACATCGCGTTCCTGATCTTCCAACCACTCAAAGCGCTTTTACACTACGTCACATTCACTGCACGGCCCGGAATTGAACTGCCGACGTCGGGTGCGTGAGTCGGACACGCTGACGAGGAGGCTTAAACCCATGCATCATGTAAAGTGTTGGGTAGTGAGGTTTTCTCACAGCACAACCTTGCTGGCTTCCGTCACACTCACCCCCGTAAACCTCGCTCCCATCCGAGTCACGGCCCCAGTGTAACCGGCTTCTTCTGAATACGTACTGCACGGCCCTGCATCGGACCGGCGACCTGAAAAAAATTGCATGTAAAAGGAACACCGAAGTTGCACTTGAATGTAATAAATAAGTTACTTTTTTTTTTTTTTAAAGAAATAGGATGCACGTTGCTGAGTAGCACTGTGCCCAAGATAAATTTCCCCTCTACGACAATAAAGTGTCTATTCTATTCTCTATGCTATTATTTTTACCAGGGAGGCCAGAGGTCAACCGATGATTTTTTTAGCCACAAGCTTATTTTCTTACCAGTGCTGTCGTGTTAGCAGGAAGAGATCTTCTGAGAAAAACTGCAACTAAACCAACACTTGGGTCTTATACACACATCATCAAAGGCATTCGACCTTTGATGATGTCATGACATTCAAAATTCAAAGTAAAAAAAGAATTTAAAAGAAAACATTCTAACCTTTGGGACTTCTTTTAGGTCTTATTAGAAACTTGTTAACATTCAAAATTCAGAATGGGGATGTGGTTAATAGTCATACTTAATAAATTACCATGATTCCATTTGTCAACTCAATTGTCAGAAAGGTTCCCAAATGGACCCTCACGGTTCAGAAGGCCTCGTTGAGGTCATTTGGCCAGATTCCTACACCTTAAACAGCAGTTCGACGGCTGCAGCTTTCAGTGCCTGAAATTAGGTGTAACAGTGAACACCTGACATCAATTTGGTGTCCCTGGGTGCATTCCAAGGTGCCCAAATACCTGCCCAAATTTCAAAAGGTCGCCAGGTGTCCCTTATGTCAAAATTGACAATTGGGACACATATTTTTCCAACATTCAAAAGTCCGTAACTTCTCACAGAAACGTCCCAGAGACCCCAAATTTGGAACACAGGTAGTTGGCCAGGCCTAGAATAAGGTCACGTGGTCAAATTTTAAGCAAGATGTCTAGAATTTCTTTGGGCCGGCATGGACATCCCAGCTCAGGATGGTGTTAGACTCGACACGTCAGACAGCCTGTGCAAAATTTGGTCAGATTGGAGCCACTTTTTTTTCTAAAAGTGCCAGGGCTGCAGATATTTCATATGTTGTCGCCACTGCCAAATGGGGCGTGGCGGCCTCATTTCGGGCCCCCTAGCCCCTTGGGTTGCAGCGTAAGGGGCGCTTGAATTGTTGACCCAAGTGTCAAAAAGTTTCCCAACTGGACGCTCCAGCTGCAAAATCCCTCGTTAAGGCCTTTTGGCCAGATCAAGCACCCCCCGTGGGATTCGGGGGTAAGGCGCGCATGTGTTCCCGAACATCGCCAACGGTCCGCTTTGTCCCCATTCAAGTGATGCCAAGTGTCGACTACATTGACACCGTGTCACGTTTTTGACAATGGCAATACCTTGCAATTCATTTTTCCGTCCAAACGGGAACATAATCCTTATCCAGGTCATGACACCACTGTAACCGGCTGCTCCTGAGTATGTACTGCACGGTGCTGAATCGGACCGGTGACCTCAGGTACGGTGTCGGTTATTGAGCTTTTATCACTGCACAGCCTCGCTGGCGTCTGTCACACAATGTTATTTGTTAAATGGTGAATGTTCTGTACTTGTACATCGCGTTCCTGATCTTCCAACCACTCAAAGCGCTTTTACACTACGTCACATTCACTGCACGGCCCGGAATTGAACTGCCGACGTCGGGTGCGTGAGTCGGACACGCTGACGAGGAGGCTTAAACCCATGCATCATGTAAAGTGTTGGGTAGTGAGGTTTTCTCACAGCACAACCTTGCTGGCTTCCGTCACACTCACCCCCGTAAACCTCGCTCCCATCCGAGTCACGGCCCCAGTGTAACCGGCTTCTTCTGAATACGTACTGCACGGCCCTGCATCGACCGGCGACCTGAAAAAAATTGCATGTAAAAGGAACACCGAAGTTGCACTTGAATGTAATAAATAAGTTACTTTTTTTTTTTTTTTACAGAAATAGGATGCACGTTCCTGAGTAGCACTGTGCCCAAGATAAATTTCCCCTCTACGACAATAAAGTGTCTATTCTATTCTCTATGCTATTATTTTTACCAGGGAGGCCAGAGGTCAACCGATGATTTTTTTAGCCACAAGCTTATTTTCTTACCAGTGCTGTCGTGTTAGCAGGAAGAGATCTTCTGAGAAAAACTGCAACTAAACCAACACTTGGGTCTTATACACACATCATCAAAGGCATTCGACCTTTGATGATGTCATGACATTCAAAATTCAAAGTAAAAAAAAGAATTTAAAAGAAAACATTCTAACCTTTGGGACTTCTTTTAGGTCTTATTAGAAACTTGTTAACATTCAAAATTCAGAATGGGGATGTGGTTAATAGTCATACTTAATAAATTACCATGATTCCATTTGTCAACTCAATTGTCAGAAAGGTTCCCAAATGGACCCTCACGGTTCAGAAGGCCTCGTTGAGGTCATTTGGCCAGATTCCTACACCTTAAACAGCAGTTCGACGGCTGCAGCTTTCAGTGCCTGAAATTAGGTGTAACAGTGAACACCTGACATCAATTTGGTGTCCCTGGGTGCATTCCAAGGTGCCCAAATACCTGCCCAAATTTCAAAAGGTCGCCAGGTGTCCCTTATGTCAAAATTGACAATTGGGACACATATTTTTCCAACATTCAAAAGTCCGTAACTTCTCACAGAAACGTCCCAGAGACCCCAAATTTGGAACACAGGTAGTTGGCCAGGCCTAGAATAAGGTCACGTGGTCAAATTTTAAGCAAGATGTCTAGAATTTCTTTGGGCCGGCATGGACATCCCAGCTCAGGATGGTGTTAGACTCGACACGTCAGACAGCCTGTGCAAAATTTGGTCAGATTGGAGCCACTTTTTTTTCTAAAAGTGCCAGGGCTGCAGATATTTCATATGTTGTCGCCACTGCCAAATGGGGCGTGGCGGCCTCATTTCGGGCCCCCTAGCCCCTTGGGTTGCAGCGTAAGGGGCGCTTGAATTGTTGACCCAAGTGTCAAAAAGTTTCCCAACTGGACGCTCCAGCTGCAAAATCCCTCGTTAAGGCCTTTTGGCCAGATCAAGCACCCCCCGTGGGATTCGGGGGTAAGGCGCGCATGTGTTCCCGAACATCGCCAACGGTCCGCTTTGTCCCCATTCAAGTGATGCCAAGTGTCGACTACATTGACACCGTGTCACGTTTTTGACAATGGCAATACCTTGCAATTCATTTTTCCGTCCAAACGGGAACATAATCCTTATCCAGGTCATGACACCACTGTAACCGGCTGCTCCTGAGTATGTACTGCACGGTGCTGAATCGGACCGGTGACCTCAGGTACGGTGTCGGTTATTGAGCTTTTATCACTGCACAGCCTCGCTGGCGTCTGTCACACAATGTTATTTGTTAAATGGTGAATGTTCTGTACTTGTACATCGCGTTCCTGATCTTCCAACCACTCAAAGCGCTTTTACACTACGTCACATTCACTGCACGGCCCGGAATTGAACTGCCGACGTCGGGTGCGTGAGTCGGACACGCTGACGAGGAGGCTTAAACCCATGCATCATGTAAAGTGTTGGGTAGTGAGGTTTTCTCACAGCACAACCTTGCTGGCTTCCGTCACACTCACCCCCGTAAACCTCGCTCCCATCCGAGTCACGGCCCCAGTGTAACCGGCTTCTTCTGAATACGTACTGCACGGCCCTGCATCGAACCGGCGACCTGAAAAAAATTGCATGTAAAAGGAACACCGAAGTTGCACTTGAATGTAATAAATAAGTTACTTTTTTTTATTTTTTTACAGAAATAGGATGCACGTTCCTGAGTAGCACTGTGCCCAAGATAAATTTCCCCTCTACGACAATAAAGTGTCTATTCTATTCTCTATGCTATTATTTTTACCAGGGAGGCCAGAGGTCAACCGATGATTTTTTTAGCCACAAGCTTATTTTCTTACCAGTGCTGTCGTGTTAGCAGGAAGAGATCTTCTGAGAAAAACTGCAACTAAACCAACACTTGGGTCTTATACACACATCATCAAAGGCATTCGACCTTTGATGATGTCATGACATTCAAAATTCAAAGTAAAAAAAGAATTTAAAAGAAAACATTCTAACCTTTGGGACTTCTTTTAGGTCTTATTAGAAACTTGTTAACATTCAAAATTCAGAATGGGGTGGTTAATAGTCATACTTTGATGATGTCATGACATTCAAAATTCAAAGTAAAAAAAAGAATTTAAAAGAAAACATTCTAACCTTTGGGACTTCTTTTAGGTCTTATTAGAAACTTGTTAACATTCAAAATTCAGAATGGGGATGTGGTTAATAGTCATACTTAATAAATTACCATGATTCCATTTGTCAACTCAATTGTCAGAAAGGTTCCCAAATGGACCCTCACGGTTCAGAAGGCCTCGTTGAGGTCATTTGGCCAGATTCCTACACCTTAAACAGCAGTTCGACGGCTGCAGCTTTCAGTGCCTGAAATTAGGTGTAACAGTGAACACCTGACATCAATTTGGTGTCCCTGGGTGCATTCCAAGGTGCCCAAATACCTGCCCAAATTTCAAAAGGTCGCCAGGTGTCCCTTATGTCAAAATTGACAATTGGGACACATATTTTTCCAACATTCAAAAGTCCGTAACTTCTCACAGAAACGTCCCAGAGACCCCAAATTTGGAACACAGGTAGTTGGCCAGGCCTAGAATAAGGTCACGTGGTCAAATTTTAAGCAAGATGTCTAGAATTTCTTTGGGCCGGCATGGACATCCCAGCTCAGGATGGTGTTAGACTCGACACGTCAGACAGCCTGTGCAAAATTTGGTCAGATTGGAGCCACTTTTTTTTCTAAAAGTGCCAGGGCTGCAGATATTTCATATGTTGTCGCCACTGCCAAATGGGGCGTGGCGGCCTCATTTCGGGCCCCCTAGCCCCTTGGGTTGCAGCGTAAGGGGCGCTTGAATTGTTGACCCAAGTGTCAAAAAGTTTCCCAACTGGACGCTCCAGCTGCAAAATCCCTCGTTAAGGCCTTTTGGCCAGATCAAGCACCCCCCGTGGGATTCGGGGGTAAGGCGCGCATGTGTTCCCGAACATCGCCAACGGTCCGCTTTGTCCCCATTCAAGTGATGCCAAGTGTCGACTACATTGACACCGTGTCACGTTTTTGACAATGGCAATACCTTGCAATTCATTTTTCCGTCCAAACGGGAACATAATCCTTATCCAGGTCATGACACCACTGTAACCGGCTGCTCCTGAGTATGTACTGCACGGTGCTGAATCGGACCGGTGACCTCAGGTACGGTGTCGGTTATTGAGCTTTTATCACTGCACAGCCTCGCTGGCGTCTGTCACACAATGTTATTTGTTAAATGGTGAATGTTCTGTACTTGTACATCGCGTTCCTGATCTTCCAACCACTCAAAGCGCTTTTACACTACGTCACATTCACTGCACGGCCCGGAATTGAACTGCCGACGTCGGGTGCGTGAGTCGGACACGCTGACGAGGAGGCTTAAACCCATGCATCATGTAAAGTGTTGGGTAGTGAGGTTTTCTCACAGCACAACCTTGCTGGCTTCCGTCACACTCACCCCCGTAAACCTCGCTCCCATCCGAGTCACGGCCCCAGTGTAACCGGCTTCTTCTGAATACGTACTGCACGGCCCTGCATCGAACCGGCGACCTGAAAAAAATTGCATGTAAAAGGAACACCGAAGTTGCACTTGAATGTAATAAATAAGTTACTTTTTTTTATTTTTTTACACAAATAGGATGCACGTTCCTGAGTAGCACTGTGCCCAAGATAAATTTCCCCTCTACGACAATAAAGTGTCTATTCTATTCTCTATGCTATTATTTTTACCAGGGAGGCCAGAGGTCAACCGATGATTTTTTTAGCCACAAGCTTATTTTCTTACCAGTGCTGTCGTGTTAGCAGGAAGAGATCTTCTGAGAAAAACTGCAACTAAACCAACACTTGGGTCTTATACACACATCATCAAAGGCATTCGACCTTTGATGATGTCATGACATTCAAAATTCAAAGTAAAAAAAGAATTTAAAAGAAAACATTCTAACCTTTGGGACTTCTTTTAGGTCTTATTAGAAACTTGTTAACATTCAAAATTCAGAATGGGGATGTGGTTAATAGTCATACTTTGATGATGTCATGACATTCAAAATTCAAAGTAAAAAAAGAATTTAAAAGAAAACATTCTAACCTTTGGGACTTCTTTTAGGTCTTATTAGAAACTTGTTAACATTCAAAATTCAGAATGGGGATGTGGTTAATAGTCATACTTAATAAATTACCATGATTCCATTTGTCAACTCAATTGTCAGAAAGGTTCCCAAATGGACCCTCACGGTTCAGAAGGCCTCGTTGAGGTCATTTGGCCAGATTCCTACACCTTAAACAGCAGTTCGACGGCTGCAGCTTTCAGTGCCTGAAATTAGGTGTAACAGTGAACACCTGACATCAATTTGGTGTCCCTGGGTGCATTCCAAGGTGCCCAAATACCTGCCCAAATTTCAAAAGGTCGCCAGGTGTCCCTTATGTCAAAATTGACAATTGGGACACATATTTTTCCAACATTCAAAAGTCCGTAACTTCTCACAGAAACGTCCCAGAGACCCCAAATTTGGAACACAGGTAGTTGGCCAGGCCTAGAATAAGGTCACGTGGTCAAATTTTAAGCAAGATGTCTAGAATTTCTTTGGGCCGGCATGGACATCCCAGCTCAGGATGGTGTTAGACTCGACACGTCAGACAGCCTGTGCAAAATTTGGTCAGATTGGAGCCACTTTTTTTTCTAAAAGTGCCAGGGCTGCAGATATTTCATATGTTGTCGCCACTGCCAAATGGGGCGTGGCGGCCTCATTTCGGGCCCCCTAGCCCCTTGGGTTGCAGCGTAAGGGGCGCTTGAATTGTTGACCCAAGTGTCAAAAAGTTTCCCAACTGGACGCTCCAGCTGCAAAATCCCTCGTTAAGGCCTTTTGGCCAGATCAAGCACCCCCCGTGGGATTCGGGGGTAAGGCGCGCATGTGTTCCCGAACATCGCCAACGGTCCGCTTTGTCCCCATTCAAGTGATGCCAAGTGTCGACTACATTGACACCGTGTCACGTTTTTGACAATGGCAATACCTTGCAATTCATTTTTCCGTCCAAACGGGAACATAATCCTTATCCAGGTCATGACACCACTGTAACCGGCTGCTCCTGAGTATGTACTGCACGGTGCTGAATCGGACCGGTGACCTCAGGTACGGTGTCGGTTATTGAGCTTTTATCACTGCACAGCCTCGCTGGCGTCTGTCACACAATGTTATTTGTTAAATGGTGAATGTTCTGTACTTGTACATCGCGTTCCTGATCTTCCAACCACTCAAAGCGCTTTTACACTACGTCACATTCACTGCACGGCCCGGAATTGAACTGCCGACGTCGGGTGCGTGAGTCGGACACGCTGACGAGGAGGCTTAAACCCATGCATCATGTAAAGTGTTGGGTAGTGAGGTTTTCTCACAGCACAACCTTGCTGGCTTCCGTCACACTCACCCCCGTAAACCTCGCTCCCATCCGAGTCACGGCCCCAGTGTAACCGGCTTCTTCTGAATACGTACTGCACGGCCCTGCATCGAACCGGCGACCTGAAAAAAATTGCATGTAAAAGGAACACCGAAGTTGCACTTGAATGTAATAAATAAGTTACTTTTTTTTATTTTTTTACAGAAATAGGATGCACGTTCCTGAGTAGCACTGTGCCCAAGATAAATTTCCCCTCTACGACAATAAAGTGTCTATTCTATTCTCTATGCTATTATTTTTACCAGGGAGGCCAGAGGTCAACCGATGATTTTTTTAGCCACAAGCTTATTTTCTTACCAGTGCTGTCGTGTTAGCAGGAAGAGATCTTCTGAGAAAAACTGCAACTAAACCAACACTTGGGTCTTATACACACATCATCAAAGGCATTCGACCTTTGATGATGTCATGACATTCAAAATTCAAAGTAAAAAAAGAATTTAAAAGAAAACATTCTAACCTTTGGGACTTCTTTTAGGTCTTATTAGAAACTTGTTAACATTCAAAATTCAGAATGGGGATGTGGTTAATAGTCATACTTTGATGATGTCATGACATTCAAAATTCAAAGTAAAAAAAAGAATTTAAAAGAAAACATTCTAACCTTTGGGACTTCTTTTAGGTCTTATTAGAAACTTGTTAACATTCAAAATTCAGAATGGGGATGTGGTTAATAGTCATACTTAATAAATTACCATGATTCCATTTGTCAACTCAATTGTCAGAAAGGTTCCCAAATGGACCCTCACGGTTCAGAAGGCCTCGTTGAGGTCATTTGGCCAGATTCCTACACCTTAAACAGCAGTTCGACGGCTGCAGCTTTCAGTGCCTGAAATTAGGTGTAACAGTGAACACCTGACATCAATTTGGTGTCCCTGGGTGCATTCCAAGGTGCCCAAATACCTGCCCAAATTTCAAAAGGTCGCCAGGTGTCCCTTATGTCAAAATTGACAATTGGGACACATATTTTTCCAACATTCAAAAGTCCGTAACTTCTCACAGAAACGTCCCAGAGACCCCAAATTTGGAACACAGGTAGTTGGCCAGGCCTAGAATAAGGTCACGTGGTCAAATTTTAAGCAAGATGTCTAGAATTTCTTTGGGCCGGCATGGACATCCCAGCTCAGGATGGTGTTAGACTCGACACGTCAGACAGCCTGTGCAAAATTTGGTCAGATTGGAGCCACTTTTTTTTCTAAAAGTGCCAGGGCTGCAGATATTTCATATGTTGTCGCCACTGCCAAATGGGGCGTGGCGGCCTCATTTCGGGCCCCCTAGCCCCTTGGGTTGCAGCGTAAGGGGCGCTTGAATTGTTGACCCAAGTGTCAAAAAGTTTCCCAACTGGACGCTCCAGCTGCAAAATCCCTCGTTAAGGCCTTTTGGCCAGATCAAGCACCCCCCGTGGGATTCGGGGGTAAGGCGCGCATGTGTTCCCGAACATCGCCAACGGTCCGCTTTGTCCCCATTCAAGTGATGCCAAGTGTCGACTACATTGACACCGTGTCACGTTTTTGACAATGGCAATACCTTGCAATTCATTTTTCCGTCCAAACGGGAACATAATCCTTATCCAGGTCATGACACCACTGTAACCGGCTGCTCCTGAGTATGTACTGCACGGTGCTGAATCGGACCGGTGACCTCAGGTACGGTGTCGGTTATTGAGCTTTTATCACTGCACAGCCTCGCTGGCGTCTGTCACACAATGTTATTTGTTAAATGGTGAATGTTCTGTACTTGTACATCGCGTTCCTGATCTTCCAACCACTCAAAGCGCTTTTACACTACGTCACATTCACTGCACGGCCCGGAATTGAACTGCCGACGTCGGGTGCGTGAGTCGGACACGCTGACGAGGAGGCTTAAACCCATGCATCATGTAAAGTGTTGGGTAGTGAGGTTTTCTCACAGCACAACCTTGCTGGCTTCCGTCACACTCACCCCCGTAAACCTCGCTCCCATCCGAGTCACGGCCCCAGTGTAACCGGCTTCTTCTGAATACGTACTGCACGGCCCTGCATCGACCGGCGACCTGAAAAAAATTGCATGTAAAAGGAACACCGAAGTTGCACTTGAATGTAATAAATAAGTTACTTTTTTTTTTTTTTTACAGAAATAGGATGCACGTTCCTGAGTAGCACTGTGCCCAAGATAAATTTCCCCTCTACGACAATAAAGTGTCTATTCTATTCTCTATGCTATTATTTTTACCAGGGAGGCCAGAGGTCAACCGATGATTTTTTTAGCCACAAGCTTATTTTCTTACCAGTGCTGTCGTGTTAGCAGGAAGAGATCTTCTGAGAAAAACTGCAACTAAACCAACACTTGGGTCTTATACACACATCATCAAAGGCATTCGACCTTTGATGATGTCATGACATTCAAAATTCAAAGTAAAAAAAGAATTTAAAAGAAAACATTCTAACCTTTGGGACTTCTTTTAGGTCTTATTAGAAACTTGTTAACATTCAAAATTCAGAATGGGGATGTGGTTAATAGTCATACTTTGATGATGTCATGACATTCAAAATTCAAAGTAAAAAAAGAATTTAAAAGAAAACATTCTAACCTTTGGGACTTCTTTTAGGTCTTATTAGAAACTTGTTAACATTCAAAATTCAGAATGGGGATGTGGTTAATAGTCATACTTAATAAATTACCATGATTCCATTTGTCAACTCAATTGTCAGAAAGGTTCCCAAATGGACCCTCACGGTTCAGAAGGCCTCGTTGAGGTCATTTGGCCAGATTCCTACACCTTAAACAGCAGTTCGACGGCTGCAGCTTTCAGTGCCTGAAATTAGGTGTAACAGTGAACGCCTGACATCAATTTGGTGTCCCTGGGTGCATTCCAAGGTGCCCAAATACCTGCCCAAATTTCAAAAGGTCGCCAGGTGTCCCTTATGTCAAAATTGACAATTGGGACACATATTTTTCCAACATTCAAAAGTCCGTAACTTCTCACAGAAACGTCCCAGAGACCCCAAATTTGGAACACAGGTAGTTGGCCAGGCCTAGAATAAGGTCACGTGGTCAAATTTTAAGCAAGATGTCTAGAATTTCTTTGGGCCGGCATGGACATCCAGCTCAGGATGGTGTTAGACTCGACACGTCAGACAGCCTGTGCAATATTTGGTCAGATTGGAGCCACTTTTTTTTCTAAAAGTGCCAGGGCTGCAGATATTTCATATGTTGTCACCACTGCCAAATGGGGCGTGGCGGCCTCTTTCGGGCCCCCTAGCCCCTTGGGTTGCAGCGTAAGGGGCGCTTGAATTGTTGACCCAAGTGTCAAAAGTTTCCCAACTGGACGCTCCAGCTGCAAAATCCCTCGTTAAGGCCTTTTGGCCAGATCAAGCACCCCCCGTGGGATTCGGGGGTAAGGCGCGCATGTGTTCCCGAACATCGCCAACGGTCCGCTTTGTCCCCATTCAAGTGATGCCAAGTGTCGACTACATTGACACCGTGTCACGTTTTTGACAATGGCAATACCTTGCAATTCATTTTTCCGTCCAAACGGGAACATAATCCTTATCCAGGTCATGACACCACTGTAACCGGCTGCTCCTGAGTATGTACTGCACGGTGCTGAATCGGACCGGTGACCTCAGGTACGGTGTCGGTTATTGAGCTTTTATCACTGCACAGCCTCGCTGGCGTCTGTCACACAATGTTATTTGTTAAATGGTGAATGTTCTGTACTTGTACATCGCGTTCCTGATCTTCCAACCACTCAAAGCGCTTTTACACTACGTCACATTCACTGCACGGCCCGGAATTGAACTGCCGACGTCGGGTGCGTGAGTCGGACACGCTGACGAGGAGGCTTAAACCCATGCATCATGTAAAGTGTTGGGTAGTGAGGTTTTCTCACAGCACAACCTTGCTGGCTTCCGTCACACTCACCCCGTAAACCTCGCTCCCATCCGAGTCACGGCCCCAGTGTAACCGGCTTCTTCTGAATACGTACTGCACGGCCCTGCATCGACCGGCGACCTGAAAAAAATTGCATGTAAAAGGAACACCGAAGTTGCACTTGAAGTAATAAATAAGTTACTTTTTTTTTTTTTTACAGAAATAGGATGCACGTTCTGAGTAGCACTGTGCCCAAGATAAATTTCCCCTCTACGACAATAAAGTGTCTATTCTATTCTCTATGCTATTATTTTTACCAGGGAGGCCAGAGGTCAACCGATGATTTTTTTAGCCACAAGCTTATTTTCTTACCAGTGCTGTCGTGTTAGCAGGAAGAGATCTTCTGAGAAAAACTGCAACTAAACCAACACTTGGGTCTTATACCACATCATCAAAGGCATTCGACCTTTGATGATGTCATGACATTCAAAATTCAAGTAAAAAAAAGAATTTAAAAGAAACATTCTAACCTTTGGGACTTCTTTTAGGTCTTATTAGAAACTTGTTAACATTCAAAAGAATGGGGATGTGG
>NW_024041338.1:0-26539 GCF_014851395.1 Micropterus salmoides
TATTTATTTATTTTTTTTTTTATTTTTTTTTCTGCAAGTAGGCCCAAATGACATGGCCTAAACATACTCGAAAACTCACCAAATTTGCAAACATGTCAGAACCGGTGAAAAATTTCGTATTCTACAAGTTTCGCACATGGGCGTGGCAAAATGACTCGCTAGCGCCACCTGAAAATTGGAAATGATTAGCCCCTCGTTCACGTTCAACCTACATGTACGAAATTTTCTGGGGACATGTATCGTATCAACGCACAAAAAAGCCTCAAAACCCATAGCCTAAAGTCAACAGGAAGTCGGCCATTTTGAATTTTATGGCCTTTTTGGATGATTTACACACTTCGTACTTTAACGAACTCCTCCTAGGGATTTAGTCGGATCGACGTCAAATTTCTGCTGTGCCTTCTAAAGGCATTGACGATGAAAAGTTGTGCTATTTGCGAGTTTTCGTCAATGGGCGTGTCCGTGGCGTCGATGATTCGCATGAAACAGGAAGTTGTTGTAACTTCAGTGTACATGCTCACATCTGGACAAACTGTACATGTAGGATGAGAGTCCCGCCCTGAACACATGTACATGCCGACATTCACCCACAGTCATAGCGCCACCTGCTGGCAACAGAAAGTGACCTTTAACGAAGCAGCCCCCGCCGCACGTTTCACCTACGTGCACGAATTTTCTGTGGTACGTGTATCTTCCAGACGCACAAAAAAGCCTCTTGGAGCCATAGCCTAAATCAACAGGAAGTCGGCCATTTTGAATTTTACGTCAAATTTTGGATGATTTACACACTTCGTACTTTAACGAACTCCTCCTAGGGATTTAGTCCGACCGACCTCAAATTTGGCTGTGCCTTCTAAAGGCATTGAAGATGAAAGTTGTGCTATTTGCAAGTTTTCGTCAATGGGCGTGTCCGTGGCGTGGCGTCAAAGATCAGCTCTTCGCCATGACACGGAAGTTGTCGTAACTTCAGTGTACATGCTCACATCTGGACCAAACTGTACATGTAGGATGAGAGTCCCGCCCTGAACACATGTACATGCTGACATTCACAACAGTCATAGCGCCACCTGCTGGCAACAGGAAGTGACTTTTAACGAAGCAGCCCCCGCCGCACGTTTTACCTACGTGCACGAATTTTCTGTGGTACGTGTATCTTGTCCAGACGCACAAAAAAGCCTCTTGGAGCGATGCCCTAAAATCAACAGGAAGTCGGCCATTTTGAATTTTACGTCAAATTTTGGATGATTTACACACTTCGTACTTTAACGAACTCCTCCTAGGGATTTAGTCCGACCGACTTCAAATTTGTGCTGTGCCTTCTAAAGGCATTGAAGATGAAAAGTTGTGCTATTTGCGAGTTTTCGTCAATGGGTGTCCGTGGCGTGGCGTCAGAGATCAAGTCTTCGCCATGACACAGGAAGTTGTTGTAACTTCAGTGTACATGCTCACATCTGAACCAAACTTTACGTGCTTGATAACTCTCCCACCCCGCTATGGAGGACCGATCCTGACACAGTCAGAAATAAATACAGAAATAAATAAATGCTCAATAAATAAATAAGCATCCAATTAAATACACAAAAAAATAAGTAAATAAATAAATGTAGGTAGTAATTAAATTATACAAGGAGACATAAATGTATATTTTAATTAGTGCCTTTACTTATTCACCTTTGTTATAATTACCTTATTTGTTTATTCAACTTTATTTATTACTAATTTTTTTAATGTATTTATTTATGTGTGTTTTTAATATTTTTGTCTGTTTTATTCTTCCTTTGTATTTATTTACCTTATTTATTTCACCCATGGTATTTATTTCTGCCTGTCTTAAATTTTTGTATGCATTTCTGCCTCATTATGCAAATGAGGAGGGGCTGTGTCTCAAGGGGTCATCTTCTCTGCTATTGGTGGACCAGTCAGACAGGAGAGCTCCTACTCTGCCTGCAGACATCAACGATCTTGCCCCTCACACAGTCAGATGGCTTCCTTCAGTGCGCTGAGGTGTTTAACAACTCTGAAGACAATACTACCAGCAATGTCTTCCTTCTCTTTTCACGTAGAGCTCCGACAGACAGTGCTTTCAGTTTGCTGCATGCATGGACACAGAACTGCGGTATAGGGAGAAGCACACGGTCAGCTGGCTGCAGCTAAATCTGGAGTGCACTCGTATTCAATTCTGTATGGTAAATTCAGTTTTAACGGAGCAGAGCGAGCTGACAGGCAGAGTTAGAGACTTTTTCTGTCCGTTTCTCTCTTTACAAAGACGCATGTTGCAGTCAGAGTCTTCTCTGAGATGCGAGCACGACATACAACACAATTTATCAAATTACACGGATATACAGTATGAAAATAAGATTGATTGGATTATACTCACAGGAAGTATAAAACCTCTTACATGGTCTATTAAAGTAAAGTAACACAAAAATGTCAGGGAAATTACTTTACTTAGATTTAAGTACTGCAGTTGTACATTTGAAATACCTTCCTACCTTTCTGATAGGAAGCCTTCTTGAGGTGGTATAAAACATTTCTTCTTATATTCTGATTTGAGTTGTGGACAACTATGACCACATGAATTAAAAAAACATTTCACTGCCCAAGTCAGCTATAACACAAGTCTTGTTCATCAGACTACATGCTGTACAGTATTTGTGGACAGATTTTGTCCCAGGATTTATTATGCATTTCTTCTTCTTCGTTGCATGATTTAGAATAATAAGGTGAGAAATGGGTCTATTCTGAGTTCATCCTGCACTGCAGCAGCTAATAAAGTCCATTTAATCCCAAAAACGCTTTTCTTTTAGGCAGGCTGGAGCAGAAAACAACTCACCTTTCTCAAGTTGTACAGTAATGTCACATGTGTATGAAGGTGGATCAAACAAGCTAATCTTAAATGTCAAAGTAGAGAGGAGCCTAGTAGGCCTATTTATTTTCATTCATTACACAATATGAATAAGCTATGCAGACAGTTGTAAAGAAAGAACATCTTTTTCTTCTGTTCTCTACTTGTTATAGTTACACAGTATTAGGGGTGTGGGCTGTATTAAAAGTATCCACTGTTCTCCCATGCTCTAACACACAGTAACGATGAAATGTGTGCTGTTCTCACATTCTTCCTCTGTATGTACACATAAACAACAAGGCAGGAATTTATTTTATTTTTTGGGTACATTATTGTTCAGTGTACATGCTCACATCTGAAACAAACTTTACGTGCTTGATAACTCTCCCACCCCGCAGACATCTACACGCCAATACCGATTTATATTCATAGCGGCAAGTGCTATGTAGCTCCACATAGGGGACACAGGAAGTGACATATAGCACCTTCATGCGGCGTCGGAACCGCGTAGGAAATTCACAGCCGCACCGGCAGAGCTCCAGAATGCAACTCGGCCGGCTCACGCGCGGACGCGCTACAAGTGCGAGGGCCCGCCCAACGCTGCTTGCAGCTTTAATTTTTTTTTTTTTTTTTTTTTTTTCTGCAAAGTAGCCCAAATGACATGGCCTAAACATACTCGAAAACTCACCAAAATTTGCAAACATGTCAGAACCGGTGAAAAATTTCGTATTCTACAAGTTTCGCACATGGGCGTGGCAAAATGACTCGCTAGCGCCACCTAGAAAATTGGAAAAGATTAGCCCTCGTTCACGTTCAACCTACATGTACGAAATTTTCTGGGGACATGTATCGTATCAAGACGCACAAAAAAGCCTCAAGAACCCATAGCCTAAAGTCAACAGGATGTCGGCCATTTTGAATTTTACGGCCATTTTTGGATGATTTACACACTTCGTACTTTAACGAACTCCTCCTAGGGATTTAGTCCGACCGACCTCAAATTTGTGCTGTGCCTTCTAAAGGCATTGAAGATGAAAAGTTGTGCTATTTGCGAGTTTTCGTCAATGGGCGTGTCCGTGGCGTGGCGTCAAAGATCAACTCTTCGCCATGACACAGGAAGTTGTTGTAACTTCAGTGTACATGCTCAAATCTGGACCAAAGTGTACATGTAGGATGAGAGTCCCGCCCTGAACACATGTACATGCCGACATTCAGCCACAGTCATAGCGCCACCTGCTGGCAACAGGAAGTGACTTTTAACGAAGCAGCCCCCGCCGCACGTTTCACCTACGTGCACGAATTTTCTGTGGTACGTGTATTTTGTCCAGACGCACAAAAAAGCCTCTTGAAGCGATGCCCTAAAATCAACAGGAAGTCGGCCATTTTGAATTTTACGTCAAATTTTGGATGATTTACACACTTCGTACTTTAACGAACTCTCCTAGGGATTTAGTCCGACCGACTTCAAATTTGTGCTGTGCCTTCTAAAGGCATTGAAGATGAAAAGTTGTGCTATTTGCGAGTTTTCGTCAATGGGTGTGTCCGTGGCGTGGCGTCAGAGATCAAGTCTTCGCCATGACACAGGAAGTTGTTGTAACTTACGTGTACATGCTCACATCTGAACCAAACTTTACGTGCTTGATAACTCAAGGGGTCATCTTCTCTGCTATTGGTGGACCAGTCAGACAGGAGAGCTCCTACTCTGCCTGCAGACATCAACGATCTTGCCCCTCACACAGTCAGATGGCTTCCTTCAGTGCGCTGAGGTGTTTAACAACTCTGAAGACAATACTACCAGCAATGTATTCCTTCTCTTTTCACGTAGACGCTCCGACAGACAGTGCTTTCAGTTTGCTGCATGCATGGACACAGAACTGCGGTATAGGGAGAAGCACATGGTCAGCTGGCTGCCGCTAAATCTGGAGTGCACTCGTATTCAATTCTGTATGGTAATTCAGTTTTAACGGAGCAGAGTGAGCTGACAGGCAGAGTTAGAGACTTTTTCTGTCTGTTTCTCTCTTTACAAAGACGCATGTTGCAGTCACAGTCTTCTCTGAAGAGGGCAATGAAGTGTCAGTAGTACCCGATGCGAGCACCACATACAACACAATTTATCAAATTACACATCGGATATACAGTATGAAAATAAGATTGATTGGATTATACTCACAGGAAGTATAAAACCTGTTACATGGGTCTATTAAAAGTAAAGTAACACAAAAATGTCAGGGAAATTACTTTACTTAGATTTAAGTACTGCAGTTGTACATTTGAAATACCTTCCTACCTTTTGTGATAGGAAGCCTTCTTGAGGTGGTATAAAACATTTCTTCTTATATTCTGATTTGAGTTGTGGACAACTATGACCACATGAATTAAAAAAATTAAACATTTTACTGCCCAAGTCAGCTATAACACAAGTCTTGTTCATTAGACTACATGCTGTACAGTATTTGTGGACAGATTTTGTCCCAGGATTTATTATGCATTTCTTCTTCTTCGTTGCATGATTTAGAATAATAAGGTGAGAAATGGGTCTGTTCTGAGTTCATCCTGTACTGCAGCAGCTAATAAAGTCCATTTAATCCCAAAAACGCTTTTCTTTTAGGCAGGCTGAAGCAGAAAACAACTCACCTTTCTCAAGTTGTACAGTAATGTCACATGTGTATGAAGGTGGATCAAACAAGCTAATCTTAAATGTCAAAGTAGAGAGGAGCCTAGTAGGCCTATTTATTTTCATTCATTACACAATATGAATAAGCTATGCAGACAGTTGTAAAGAAAGAACATCTTTTTCTTCTGTTCTCTACTTGTTATAGTTACACAGTATTAGGGGTGTGGGCTGTATTAAAAGTATCCACTGTTCTCCCATGCTCTAACACACAGTAACGATGAAATGTGTGCTGTTCTCACATTCTTCCTCTGTATGTACACATAAACAACAAGGCAGGGAAATATAAAAGGAATTTATTTTATTGTTTGGGTACATTATTGTTCAGTGTACATGGTCACATCTGAAACAAACTTTACGTGCTTGATAACTCTCCCACCCCGCAGACATCTACACACCAATACCGATTTATATTCATAGCGGCAAGTGCTATGTAGCTCCACATAGGGGACACAGGAAGTGACATATAACACCTTCATGCGGCGTCGGAACCGCGTAGCAAATTCACAGCCGCACCGGCAGAGCTCCAGAATATGCAACTCGGCCGGCTCACGCGCAGACGCGCTACAAGTGCGAGGGCCCGCCCAACGCTGCTTGCAGCTTTATTTATTATTTGGTATTCATTTTTTACCAAACTTCAACAGCTAAATGTGCAACATGCAACATGAAATAATTGAGTCTAGAACTAGCCTAAATAATATAATTACTAACTTTCCAGTCAGTCACACAGCCGTTGCCATGGTTACCTCGCAGAGTGCTTGTTTGCCTGTCTGTTGATGAAGAGCACAGAGCAATTCCGCGGATCGAAGCCGCCTGAAAAGGCCTCATTCACCCTGTCACAACCATTTACAAGAAATTTATTTATAATGTGCCAAAACCTTTAATCATGTTACCCCCAGGATTCCCAAATTCATTTTAAGAATTTTTTTGAACTTAATACCACCTAGGATTAATTTTAATACCAACTTCATTGCCGTTTAATGGAAAATCTGTATTAATTTTAAGCCTGAGAAAATTATTTATGAAGTTACATGAATTTAATAAAACATTTATCATAATACATTCATATTTAACACACTATAGCTTGGGGTGCGTTTGTGCTTTGATAAGAACACGAGAAGATATTTTAACACAAGTTGATGAAATATTCAATGCTGGAATATATTAAAATGGGGGTCCCCTAGAAGATTGAGCACTAAAAACTTCGTTTACTGCATTCTGGAGACATTATCAGTCAATCAATTTATGGTAGAATTGTTTATTTAAATAAAGTGATTCAGATTTTTTTAGCTTAAACTTTTTTGAACAATGCATATTTGTTTCTTTTATCTTTAAATTGCATTGCATGTTTTCTTTTTGTGCAAATAAATCTTTCTCAAAGTATTTCAACATTTCTTGTTGCAAGCCATTTTTCAGAACATATTTAACAAATGCTTTAAAAAAAAAGTGATGGAGTCATGTCCCCAGTATTCACAGTGTAAATGACACCTGAAATGAATACAATATTTGTGCACTAAGAACTCTTAAGGGGTGAAATACAAAATACTAACAAATTGTGTGGTATGAGTTACAATTAGTTACACTTTGGCTAGATAATGTAATGTAATATAATATGCCAATTGCTTCAGTGATTATTCATCATGTTCTGTTTTTTCTAGAGCATCTAAAGGCTGCTTGAAATATAGTATTATGTAGTATTGGCTTGAAAGCGGGGATAAGTAGTTGGGCTCCGGTTTGTTTTTCCCTCGTTCCCGTTATCGTCTGGGTGATGAAAGTTTAATGTGCGTTAGTTTGATGTTTCCATGCACATAATGTTAGCCTTCCTGCGACACACAGACACGGTCCTCGTCTCAAACACACCTGTCTCTCCGTTGCTGTTGTATCATTCACTGACCAGTAACCTGTCTTCCAGCAGCGGGTCTTCCAGCTCCGCTGTTCCATTAGCGCTCGCCACAGTGTGATTTGCTCGCACGCCGACCAGCTTGTGGTGCTAACCTCAGCGCCACTGCCCTCAGCCTCGTCCGCCAACTTGTTCGTATCTCTGGCTTTCTGAATATATACGCTTGCCCATTCTGAGTCGTTGAGCTAACGTTAGTAGCACGTCAGAGACGTTTTCTTTTCTAACTACTGACTGATTCACGCTGAGCTGGATGCCACAGCTCGTGCACCGTGAACACAGTTCAGAGCGTAAAGCTAAACACTGACATGAACAGTAACGTTACCTGTACTGCCGTATAACATCAGTCACACCAAACGGAGTACATTATAAAGTCTCACACACACAAAGTATTCATTTATTCAATTCAATTCAATTTTATTTATATAGCGCCAAATCACAACAACAGTTATCTCACAGCGCTTTTCATAAAAGAGCAGGTCTAGACCGTACTCTGTGATGATATTTACAGAAGCCCAACAGTTCCCACCAAGAGCAAGCACTAGGCGACAGAGGCAAGGAAAAACTTCCTTTTAAGAGGCAGAAACCTCGAGCAGAACCATGGCTCAGGGTGGGCGGCCATCTGCCTCGACCGGTTGGGGTGAGAGAGAGAGAGAGAGAGAGAGAGAGAGAGAAAGAGAGTGAAAGAGAGAGAGAGAGAAAAGAGTGAAAGAGAGAGAGAGAGTGAAAGAGAGAGAGAGAGAGAGGATGTAAGGAGAGAGAGGGGAGGGAGGCAGCCTACACAATATACACACAGAGGTACAGACAGCGAAGGTAATGTTGCTATAAACTAAATGAAAAATGGTACAGATATTTATAATAGTGTTAATGGTAACCATCATAATGTTAATGATTATAATAACAATAATAACAATAAGACTAGCAACAATAGTCGTTGCAGTAGAGGGTGTCGAGCAGGAACACGGGGGCAGCAGGCGACCCGCAGCCACAGATCCAGACTCCACAGCTCCAGAGCCAGAAAACCTGCAGGAAGTGATAGGAGGAGAGGAGAGGGACGAGAAAGCACAAGACTACCAGAAAGGGGAGAAGTTGTGTTAGTAACATGCAATAATGGGATAAGGTTGCATACAGAGGGAGAGAAAGTAGAGGAGAGAGGAGCTCAGTGCATCATGGGAAATCCCCCGGCAGTCTAGGCCTATAGCAGCATAACTAAGGGATGGTTCAGGACTACCTGAGCCAGCCCTAACTATAAGCTTTATCAAAGAGGAAAGTCTTAAGCCTACTCTTAAATGTGGAGATGGTGTCTGCCTCCTGAACCCAAACTGGAACCTGGTTCCACAGGAGAGGAGCTTGATAGCTGAACGCTCTGGCTCCTAGTCTACTTTTGGAGACTCTAGGAACCACAAGTAACCCTGCATTCTGGGAGCGCAGTGCTCTGGTGGGGTAGTAAGGTACTATGAGCTCTTTAAGATAAGATGGTGCCTGACCATTAAGAGCTTTGTAGGTAAGAAGAATGATTTTAAATTCTATTCTGGATTTTACTGGAAGCCAATGCAAAGAAGCTAAAACAGGAGAAATGTGATCTCTTTTCCTGGTTCCTGTCAGAACACGTGCTGCAGCATTCTGGATCAGCTGAAGAGTCTTAATGGACTTTTTCAAGCAGCCTGATAATAAGGAATTGCAGTAATCCAGCCTAGAAGTAACAAATGCATGGACTAGTTTTTCTGCATCATTTTTAGACAGGATGTTCCTGATTTTCGCAATATTACGTAGGTGAAAAAAGGCGGTCCTTGAAATTTGCTTAATGTGGGACTTAAACGACATGTCCTGATCAAAGATAACTCCAAGATTCCTCACAGTGGTGCTGGAGGCCAAGGCGATGCCATCCAGGGAAACTATATCTTTAGATAATGCGTCACGGAGGTGCTTAGGCCCCAGAGCAATAACTTCAGTTTTATCTGAGTTTAACATAAGAAAATTACAGCTCATCCAGGTTTTAACATCCTGAAGGCACATTTGAAGTTTAGCTAACTGATGAGTTTCATCTGGCTTGATCGATAGATATAACTGAGTATCATCTGCATAACAATGAAAGCTTATGGAATGTTTCCTGATAATATTGCCTAAAGGAAGCATATATAAAGTGAAGAGGATTGGTCCAAGGACAGATCCTTGAGGAACTCCATGAGTAACTTTGGCGTGCATGGAGGACTCATCGTTAACATGTACAAACTGAAATCGATCTGATAAATAGGACTTAAACCAGCTTAGAGCGGTTCCTTTAATGCCAATGAAATATTCCAGTCTCTGCAATAGGATCTGATGGTCAATGGTATCAAATGCAGCACTAAGATCTAATAAAACCAGTACAGAGACAAGTCCTTTGTCTGATGCAATAAGGAGGTCATTAGTAATTTTCACCAGTGCTGTCTCTGTGCTATGATGAGCTCTAAATCCTGACTGAAAATCCTCAAATAAACTATTGCTCTGTAGAAAGTCACACAGCTGTTTAGCAACTGCTTTCTCCAGAACCTTAGAGAGAAATGGAAGGTTAGATATAGGTCTATAGTTTGATAAAACATCCGGATCAAGTTTGGGCTTTTTCAGAAGAGGTTTAATTACAGCTACTTTAAAGTACTGTGGTACATAGCCTGTTGATAAAGATAGATTGATCATATCTAGTATAGAGGTGCTGACTAAGGGTAAAACATCTTTAAGCAGCCTAGTCGGGATGGGGTCTAAGAGGCAGGTTGATGGTTTAGATGAAGAAATTATTGAAGTTAGTTGGTAAAGAGAACTCCTGAAATGGAGGAGCAGAGAAGTGTGTTAGACTGCGACTCTGCGTAGGGTTTTGGGTGGGTAACTGCTGAAAAAGAAGGGCAGAGAAGTGTGTTAAACTGCGACTCTGCCTCCTGGTCTCAACTCTGGGTTGTCATGGATTTGGTCCACTAATAAACTTGGCCAGATTTCTAGAAATGAGAGCTGCTCCTTCCCAAGTGGGATGGATGCCGTCTCTCCGGATCAGACCAGGTCTTCCCCAGAAAGTCTGCCAATGATCAACAAAGCCCACATCGTTTGCTGGACACCACCTCGACAACCAGCGGCGGAATGACGACATGCGGCTATACATGTCATCACTGGTCAGATTTGGCAGGGGTCCAGAGAAAACTACGGTGTCCGACATTGTTATTTGTTATTTATGACGTTACGGCATTAATTAAATCCTACGAAAGGACAAGAAAAAATTTAAGACCTTGGTAAATGAAATTTAATACCTTTGTAATGAAATTTAAAGACTTTTAAGGTCTTATTTCTTGAATATGAAATTTAAGACTTTTAAGACCCTGCGGGTACCCTAAAACTTGAAAAGCAACCATTCATACAGCAAGACAGACATAGCCTGTATAACAAGCAATAATTAAAACATTCCCAATTTATCTGATCCTTATTATCAACTCAGTGTTGGGCAAGTTACTCAGAAATAATAGGCCTATAGCTATTACCTACTAGTTACTTAGCATTCTCCTTAAAAAAGTGATATTAGCCACTCTACTTACTCAGAGCTGCCAACTGTCACGCATTGAGCGTTAGACTCACGCAATTGACGCTTTCCACACGCCCTCACGCCATATGTTTATTTTCTCACGCATTGAAAAAACTAATGCAGTCTATAACAAATTCCGTTGACTCGCGCGATAACACCACCCAGCCGATGCGACACTGGCGGACGCTGTGACAGGAATCAAGCGAACCTGCTATCGCACAGTGAGTGGCAGACCGTTTGTGATCGGGTAACGTGGCTGGTCGACTTTTGCAATCTAAAAATGTATAATCAGCACAGCTTTGTTCGGTTGGTAATGTGAGCTGCACAAAACTGCTGAGGTTAACATGAGGATTTGTGGTGAAGTTTTTTCAGTTAGTTTTGTTTTGCACGGGTCTCATCCATGTGCTCCCAAACGGGTTCTGTGTCTCTCTGTCTGGGATTCAGTCATATCAGCAGAGCAAGTTAATGAACAGCAGATTATAGGGTTGGGAGATTTTGAAAAATATTGTGAATTGTGATTAAATGATGACATTATTCTCATAATAATCTTTCTGGAGATGTCAGATTACACAGATGTGTGGGATATATGCAAACATTTTTCAAGATTCAGTCCGTGAGTTTCTGACTGAATTAAAATGAATTTGTTAATTATTTATTTGTGGCGACACCACGCCTCAATATCAACGCTGACCGCCACATATACTAGTAATAGGAGTAAAATCATAATTCATTGCAAAGCTTCCCACAGCGCATAGATTTGCTCAGCACCTCTGCTTGCTCGCTCCCTCTCTCTCTCACAAATGGAAACGAGGCTGTGTGTTTATAGAAAAACTAGAGGATTCTAGTTGTGAATTCTAAGAAGTCATGTCTATCTATTTTCTTAACACAACCCTGTCAATGTTCGGAGACCCACCTTCAAATAACTTATAAGTAGCATGTAAGGAGCCAAGCTAAGAAGTATACAGTGAGGAAAATAAGTATTTGAACACCCTGCTATTTTGCAAGTTCTCCCACTTAGAAATCATGGAGGGGTCTGAAATTGTCATCGTAGGTGCATGTCCACTGTGAGAGACATAATCTATTTATTTGTATGATACAGCTGCAAATAAGTATTTGAACACCTGAGAAAATCAATGTTAATATTTGGACCAAAAAGTTCTATTTTGGTCTCATCTGACAACATGACTTTCTCCCATGACTCCTCTGGATCATCCAAATGGTCATTGGCAAACTTAAGACGGGCCTTGCCATGTGCTGGTTTAAGCAGGGGAACCTTCCGTGCCATGCGTGATTTCAAACCATGACGTCTTAGTGTATTACCAACAGTAACCTTGGAAACGGTGGTCCCAGCTCTTTTCAGGTCATTGACCAGCTCCTCCCGTCTAGTTCTGGGCTGATTTCTCACCTTTCTTAGGATCACTGAGACCCCACAAGGTGAGATCTTGCATGGAGCCCCAGTCCGAGGGAGATTGACAGTCATGTTTAGCTTCTTCCATTTTCTAATGATTGCTCCAACAGTGGACCTTTTTTCACCAAGTTGCTTGGCAATTTCCCCGTAGCCCTTTCCAGCTTTGTGGAGGTGTACAATTTTGTCTCTAGTGTCTTTGGACAGCTCTTTGGTCTTGGCCATGTTAGTAGTTGGATTCTTACTGATTGTATGGGGTGGACAGGTGTCTTTATGCAGCCAACGACCTCAAACAGGTGCATCTAATTTAGGATAATAAATGGAGTGGAGGTGGACATTTTGAAGGCAGACTAACAGGTCTTTGAGAGTCAAAATTCTAGCTGATAGACAGGTGTTCATACTATATATACTAAATAATACTTATTTGCAGCTGTATCATACAAATAAATAGTTTAAAAAAATCATACATTATGATTTCTGGATTTTTTTTTTTTAGATTATGTCTCTCACAGTGGACATGCAATTACGATGACAATTTCAGACCCCTCCATGATTTCTAAGTGGGAGAACTTGCAAAATAGCAGGGTGTTCAAATACTTATTTTCCTCACTGTAGCTATGTTAACGTTACAGTTGGGTTGTCGAGGTTAGCACGCTGTACTAGCTGCTGTTCAATATCGATTGCACACCCCACCCGTGCCCAGCACCACAGTTACAGGGTAATTATGTGTGAAACACTGTACTGACACGCCCACCCCCCCACCTTACAACTATGGCGTCAAGCCATTAGAGGACTATGGACATTAGGACCCTTCAGACCCAGCATCCTCTGCAGTGGTAATCTGCATCTTGCCACTGCAGAGGCTCTTTCACACAACATGATGGAGAAACTAGTTTAATTAGTATTTATATATTATAATATTAGACTAATGTTAAATTTTAATCTAATAGTATACTGTTAGTTTGTTAATATATTAATTATACTATATTGTCATTTTATATAATAGTATATAGTAATAGCCTATATATAGCCCACCACTAGTATAATATTAATTCCAGTTGGACAAAAAAGCAGTTTCATGTTTTCACTCATTAAATCTTGGTGCAAGAAAAATGGCCTACACTGGCCTCTTAATTTGTTAAAGCTACTATCTCATCAATAATCAGAACCATTCATGCAGGAAATGAAAGTTTACTGTAGCGCGTCAAACTTTTTATATCCCGCCCCATCCAGGCTGTGATTGGTCAGTTGACGAAAGTGACGTTGATGAGGACATCGATTTTAAGAAAAGTTGAACATGTTTCAACAAAAGGAACCGTATGTAGCTAAATATCCAGCTAACCAACCCCACAACCTCCTTATCTTCTCCCTGCTGTCTTCTGACTCACTTTTTGTAACAAGCTGCTCAAGCGGTCACCAAGCGACCCGCCCACCGGGATCTCTCCCGGTGCTCCGGTGACTAGCTATGTTTTTCCCCGACACATTTTCCACAACTCTCATTTGACTGACACTAGCTTGCGTCGCGTCCAGGGTGGGGGGGTTCAGTAGGTTGTAGTTACTCGCACATTGTGCTCGTAAATAATTTTTCCGTTTGCATGTATCGATTTTTAGGAGCATATGCGAGCAAAATAATGTATGTGTATATATAAATATATACACATACATTAAGGGCTCTACAGTGCCACCATTTTACACACACATTTGTTGAGGTGGAAATGGTTTCAGTATGTGCATCAGAACCTTTCAAACATTTTCAGCATATTATACAGATTAAGTGACATTTTGGTCACTACATTATAATCTTTGTATTAAAGTTTCAATACAGTTTCATCTCTATGACGATGCAAAGCAAATCATCACCTTGGTTTGCTATTGTTCCCAAAACCAACATTAGAGGTGGTATGGAACTGAAATATGAACTGATTTATTGTTTGACTGATGATTGTGTATGTTTGGTGAGCGTGTGCTCTTACTCTTTACTCTCTCCACTCAAAATTGGCAATTTTGGAAATGAGGCTCAGCACCCTTGGATTGACAGCATACTGGCGTCCCTTTTCTCTTTGTGTGACTTTGGTCCCTTGAGCTGGGTTGATTTTGAAAATGCATCTGTTGTGAAAAAAAAAAGGTTTCTTTCAACGCAACACATTCAGATTGATAACTAGTCCTGGCATTAAAAATATGTGAAACAATGTTAAGTATTCTTGAAGCTGCACCTAGCAATTTCTGACCACTAGAGGGTGTTGAGAACTCAAAACTGTAAACACCAGTGGCGGAATGTAACTAAGAACATTTACTGAAGTACTGTTCTTCAGTACAAATTTGAGGTACATGCAACTTTATACCTCTTACGTACTACATATCAGACGTAGGTATAATTCTTTTTACGTTTTTAGTAGTTACTTTCGATAACAGTTTTTCATACCCTTCAGTAAAAAAAATGTATCTCCACATGTTAGTGATAAATTCAATGATGGTGTTCCTTAATGGGCTGAGAAATTACTCCTCCTCCTTCAGCTAAATAATCTATTTAAACCTGCCTTAGTTCAGCTGGAAAATGCTTTGTCACATAGCTGAAAACAGGCTGTTTTTCGGACTGCTTAGAGATACATGATTCTCACAGGACAGTGATACTACAAACACACAATTGAATATGACGCATTGCTGCATATTAAACTACCCAACAGTATGTAAAGGAGTAAAAATGAACTCAACCTTAAACATCTACAGCAGTTAAATGCAACATACACATTAATGCAGCAGGAATATTAAACCAGAAACATCAGATATAATAGAGAAACACTGACAGGAACATTTTACTGCACTATAAGTACTTTTACTTTGAAATTTTAGGTACACTTAGCATTTTACTTTTATTTAAGGTTTTGAAGTATTTTCACAGTGTGGTATTAAGTCTGGGATCTAAATACTTCATCCACCACTGTAAATACACAGTCGAAAAAAAGTGTTTTGGGGAAATAACAGGGTGGCAGTACATGGTGGAAAGCAGACCCACAGTGATGACTCTCACATTGCAAAGGCTAATTGTACTGCACCAAAAAGCATTTAATATTGATTTTTGTAACTTTAACGTAAACATGTTTTAGAGCTTAACAAGTGAAAACTGTGCACATTTTAACAGCATTGTTGCTGTATAATCCTTAATTGGAGTAAAAAATGATGCAAAACACAAGAAATACTGTTTAAAACCCAAAAATAAATGATATTCAGGTCTCTTTGATGACAATTACCCAAATATATAAACAAGATCAACTTTGACCTGTGCTTCAGTGTAATGCACACTCAATCCATACCTCTGGCAGAACTCCAGTGTAGCTGCAAGTTCCACTGGATAGTCAATGTTGTGCAGGTTATATGAGCAGAACATCATCTGGAACACGTTAGTAAAGCTGGGAAGCTGTTTGGTGACTATAACCTGGTCCTCTGCAACCATGAACATCTTGGCAGTGAGTGGGCTGTTACCTGTGAAAAGTGCAAGTACAGTATGATTACCATGGCCAAAAAATAGCAGGTATATGGATCCAATGAGGTTAAGTAAGCCAGGAGCTGTGTTGAGCACACTGCTTTGTTAACTTTATTACTGAATAGCTCACATTCTGTCTATACTGCAAACAGAAACTGTGCCAAGTAAAAATACATAAGACAAGGAACTTTAACAATAACACAAGAAATTATGTTACATGATTTCTTCAGCTCTAAGCATGTTTGTTTTTGCAGTGTATAGTGCAGTCATTCTGACCCATTACATGTGTTAACCAAATGTTTCAAAATAAGTAATTTCACCTACAGATGAAAATCATTTTACAGCACAACCTACCACAGACCACAATGCAGGGTGTCCAGGGTCAATGTTTCCCACAAGTTCATTTATTTGTGGCAGCCCGCCACAATATCAACGCTGACCACTACAGATTGATTTTCTTTTTTTTTCCTACTAAGCCTATTTAAATTCATTGCAGAGCGTGGTAGCGCATTTGCGCAGCACTTCCTCTTGCTCGTCCCTCTCTCGCTCTCTCTCCCTCATGGAACACGCTGCACAAATCTGTCCAACACAACACTGTCAATGTCTGAGATGGACATGAGCTTTTAAGGCAGTGTACTTTTTTAATTTTTGCTTGCAGTCTGAAAAGCAACATGGATAGTAACTGTTTGCCTCATGTCTATATAGTAGCTGATGATCAACATAGCTTTTAATAGTTTTCAGGGACATATCACATGAGCGGCAAGTAAACTTTGGCGTAACATATGCCATTGTAGCCCAATGTTAGACAATCTCTTGACTACGTTATCCTGCATACAAGGAATTAGGAACTCAGAGTAATAACACTGCAAGTAATAACTGCACTCTGAATTTATAACACGGTAAGCAAAAACTCTACATAACCACTGTGCACACACTCACAAACTGCCTCAAACTAAGGTTGCATGTGTGAGATGCGACATACCAAGGGCAGCGGTCAACCAACTCTCCCTGTCGTCGAAGGCAAGATGTTCTGAAGAGCGGCCCGCTGTGAAGTTAGTAACGTCACCGTCTGCAATTGTAGTCTGTACAAACTTAAAATGCTGCAAATAACACAACAAGAAATGTTTAATTGTTACGTGAGAAAATCACTGATAATTAATAAACCAAGAACCTTTCTTTAAACTAAGTTACTAACACTTGGTGCACATGGTCAGAATGTGCTACCGTTAATGTTAATGCCTAACGTTAACTGGCAAGGTTGCTTAGCTACTTAGCTAGCTAGCTAACGTTAGCTTCATAAAGCCACCGTCGGTAAACGTTTCTAGGCTTGTACGGTAGTTAGACTTATTTCTTACCTTCTTCTTCAATTGGGGAAATACCCGCAAAATGCGAAAACAGCCGAAAAAGTGTACAACAATGTTAGGCCGTCGAAGAAAAGACCGCGTCGTCCATGCTCTCTGCAGACTTTGCGATGAGCATCAGTGCGCAGCAGCAGGCAAGCTGCAGAGTCAGCTCCTATTGGTCTGCTTGTTGCTGGTTAAAACTTGATTACCAGTGAGCCAATTTAGAATTCTGATGATGCTGAAACAACAATGGCCATTGCACAGTAAAAAAGTTAAGAGTGTGTTAACATTTATAAAATAAATAAGTGAATTAAAAATAAGATTATTTGTGTTTCATTAAACTGGAAAAGGCCTGCTGTTCAGAAAAATCATGTGATTTCCACATTCTGGAATTGTGCAACAAAACCATACATGTTATTATTATTGATATTTTTCTTAAATCAAATAAAGTAGAGTCAGCTTTATTTACACATGGGTTAAACACAACACAGTCGATCCAACATCTTTACAGAGAAAATGGTGAACAGAGATGCTCATCCTATTCACAAACACACTCATAAGGTATAGAACCAGCTTTAAGTGTTTTGTTATCTGATCAGAATGTGAATTTGTTACATACCCCTGTTCACGCTCTACACCCACAATTACATCCCAACACGGAGAGAACTCTTTCCATCACTGGCTGGATATTAAACGATGAAACTCTTCATATCGGGAGAACAACCTGCTTAACAGGTATTTTAAGAAAAAGGAGACAAAGGCACATACAATCCTGTCTACCAATCTACCTACATATCAGAGGAGCTGAGGTGGAGCAGGTGAACAGTTTTATGTTCCTGGGAATCAGCATCACAAAGACTACCATGGACATCATACATCTTCACACTGGTGAAGAAAACACAAAAATGGCTGGATTTCTTAAGGAAATGTAAAAAGGCTCAATTCCTGTGCCAAGTTCCTGATAACTTTTAAGCTTCCTGACTGGATCTATCACTAACTGCATGGGATGCGGTCTGCAGTGGGTAGTTCATTGGCATCCATCTTCGAAGCAACGGAGTTAGGAAGGATACTTTGGAAATGTAATAGGTTACCAATTACAAGTTAGCCTATTTAAAATGTTATAGTAGTGTATTTCAATTACGTTATCAAAGCAATAACACTTATTGTATTTAATTTCTTTTTGATTACTTCTAATGACGTAGTAGTTTTCAACTGTGAACTATTTTCAAAAGATTGCTTGAGAGGCAGTTCAACTGGCAGACAGACGGACGGTGCTGCAAATTCAAACAGGAGAACCAATCAACGCATCAGAACAGCATCAAACTTTACTAAATGGCTGTATCTGGAAACGTCAAAGGAAGACATTGTGCACGTGAAAAACATGCAAAGCAACAAAATGAGGATTACTCAACATATAGGCTAGTTATATACAGAATATATTCAGTAAGCCCCAATGTTATCATGAACATTTTCATAGGGAACTGTTATTTAATTACACATTTTTACCTATTCACTGTGAGGATTACAGTTACATGTAACACTGCTGAGCATCAGTGATATCGGTGAGGTAGCCCAAAGGACACTAAAAGACCCACCAGCCGCACCCTGTTAATGCTGCTGCTGTTTGGCAAGAGATAAAGGTGGATCTGCTGTCGCACCACCAGACTCACAGAGCAGCTTCTTTTACCCAGACTATGAGACTCCCAAATTCATCCTCAGCACTGCACCATTGAAACAGTTTTCTTTCTGTGACTTTATCCACCCTTGTAGCGTATATAATTTTTTTATATAATGTTATGTGTACGTAGCATAAACTGCAATCTTCATCTTACAACCCTGTAAAATATTAAATAAATCAACCTTGTACTGTACTGTATGTACTGGTGAGGAATTAATAAAACTTCATTGATCATTATTCATTTTTTAATCATTCACTGCAATGAAAACACCAATAAATACACACATTTATTGTCTTTTAAAACCAAATCATCTTTCACAGTTTCTACGTTACAACGCTGAAACAATTGCTATTGGCTGGTTTACCGTTAAACTTTGCGCATGATTGGTTAATCTGACTGAATCATTCAGGTAACTGGCCAAAGACAATTTTGCACGCCTCTTGGTCAAGTTTGAAAATACGTTGGTGTGCTGCTGCTCTTCATCCACTGCGACGCGGTTGGCTCTAACATAAAGTTAGCCTGCTAAAATATTAAGGATTTCAGGTAAGAAAATATTTCCCCTGTTGTTTTTTGTAACAACCAAATGTTAGGTTGTTTAGTGTTCATTTGACGTTTAGTCTTCATTTAACGTTATGTAACGTTAGCCCAGTTTTAAAAAGTATATCATTTTGACTCATGAATATGTAAACAAATAGAGATGAATAAATACAGTTAAATGTTATTTTTTAAGAGTGAAATAGGGGAATAAATACATCTTTGTCATTGTGTTAAAAAAATTCAAATAGTTTGTTTACATATAATTTAGCGGTTAGTGCTCAACCTAAACCCAGAGGGTATGCGGCTGTCTATCTTGCATTTTGTTAATTGCATTGGTTCTTAGCAAATTGTCGACCAATGGGAAAGGTCGATGGGCGGGATGTAAGGCAACGCAGTAGAGTGAAGTCGCAAGATAGTGAGACAAGAAAACACACCAGCCGTTAGTGGTAAAAACTGAACTAGAGTAATTATGCACATTAAGAGTTTTAACAACGGGTAACTGACATATTGTAACCTGCAGAATGTAAGTACCTCTTTGTGTACCGCTTGATCAAGATGTAGTGTGTTGCTAATCGTGAATAAGCTGCTACTCATACCGATATTAGCTCCTATTTGAATGTAACGTTAACGTTAGCTGTTGTTACTGTGTCTTGCTAGTATTACTAGCAAGACACATTAGTACATAAGTTACTAGGGGCGTAAAACTTAAGCCTAGTCAGTAGCAGGCGTAAAGTCAAAATCTAGGCAAGTTTCTATAGTAACCACTTGATAACTCATGAGTAAAGAATTGGCGCGCCTTATACACAGACTTTACAATGAGCGGGCTTTTAGACGGGACAGAGTTATTAGGGACAGAAGCAATCCATTGGACATTTACAATGACGAGGAGCTGATTCAGAGGTTTCGATTCTGTCGGAGAGATATTATGAACTTGTTGAAGAGCTGTCACCCGACTAACAGTTTGTATCGGATCACAACGCAGCATTGACACCCGCATTACAGCTGTTAATAGCGCTACGTTTTTATGCAAATGGTGCGTTTCAAAACACTGTTGGAGACATGATTAATGTCCACAAATCCACCGCATGTCGGGCCATCCACAGAGTGTCACTGGCACTGAGCCGTCGCCTTCCACGATCTGCTCACCTCCCCACTGAGGCCGAGTCTGCGGTGATGAAACACCGATTCCTCTGGGGCTCTGGCATTCCTGGTTTTGTGGGCTGCATCGATGGGACTCACGTCCGGATCCAGGCACCATCTGAGCATGAGTATCTGTATGTCAACCGCAAGGGATACCATTCAATCAATGTGCAGACCGCTTGTGACGCCAATTATAACATCTTTAATTTGGTGGCAAGATGGCCTGGATCTACCCATGATGCACGCATCCTCAGAGAGAGTGTGTTATACCAGGATTTCGAGGCTGGAAGAGTAAATGGGCTGCTTCTCGGCGACAGTGGATACCCACTGAAACACTGGCTGATGACTCCTATAATTGCTCCGAGGACTGAGCAAGAACGACGGTATAACACCATCCACACCACCACTAGGTCCCTCGTTGAGCGGTGCATCGGAGTCCTCAAGCGCAGGTAAAATTCTTTCCGCAGTGTCTGTGCCGCTATCCATGGTGCTGATATAGTGTGGTCACTATATCACTGAAAACTATATAAATAGACTAGGCCTAGGCTATATAAAACTCGCCAAACGTGACACGTTTAGGTTTTACAGTAGCCTAATCATTAATTCTTTTTTCTAGGTTTCATTGTCTTCATGGAGAGATGCGGATGCACCCTGAGCAAGTCTGCACCGTAATAGCAGCGTGCACTGTCCTCCACAACATCTGTGTCACCAAGAGGATCCCTCTCCCTAGGCAACACCATCAGCCGGTGCCGGAGGAAGGTGCCGACCCTGTGGACCATGCAGGGCTTGAAGATGTCGGTGGACGACTAGTCCGTACAAGCATTATTAATGCTTTATAAATGTTATAAACTATTGCTTCACTTAAAATAATTCTGCTAATTATCTCCAGGTTGTAAACCATAAAAAATAAGCCACAAAGAAAGTCCAGTAGGTTTATAATAAACTCTTTTTTAATTTACATATAATTGTCATTGATTCATTGCACACAATTTGCCGTTAGGCTCATTTAAAGAATTACAAAAGACCGCCCATCCTCTTCAGAAATAGGCGCAGATGACCTGCTTATCTGTTGTTGGAGCAACTGTATTTCTAACAATATTTTTTGTTTTTCAAGTTCCAGCTTTTCCTGCTCGGCCTGTAATTTCTTTGTTTCAGCCTCCACTCTAACAATTTATTTCTCAAGAAGTGTCTGCTGCAGATCATCCAGCCTCCTCCTCCGTTTCACCGACGGTGCACCGCTGCTGCCTTCATGAGAATTTTGTGGAGTGACTTGGGCCTCCATCGAGTCTGAAAATACAGAGAATCTGTCATAGGCCTACTATTATCTGACAACTACTAAAACTGTTATTGTAGGCTACTCCAATATATAGGCTACACACCTTCATAATTCACACTCTCGCTTGAGTGGTCGACATCCATCTCTGGAGAGACAGCAGTTTCTTCCAGATCGGTACCACCACTTTCCGCACCGACCAAACCAATAAAAGCCGGGGAATCCTCTCCAAAGATATCCACAATTATGGTACTGTACACGGAAGTTTTTGGGGGAGGACCCCCGCTGGTCGGGTGGTGTTTTCTTGAAGACAAATCTTTTTTTTGCTTTGCTCAGGAGGTCTTTCCACTTTTTCCTCACATCGCTCTCTGTCCGAAGGCAGCCGGAGTCAGAGCAATCGTTAATCACCTCCGTTATCTGTTTCCATGTTGTTTGTTTCTTCTTGTTCGTTATTGAGTTTGATTGCTTAGCAGTCAGTGTGTGTCTGTGCTGACTGTACAGCTCAATTAAGTTTCGTATCTCAATGTCGGTGAAATTTCCTTTCCTTTTTCTTTGATCCTCCATTGAGATGGCTACAAGTTAACAAAACAGCGGAAGATAGTTTACAGCGTAACCCAGCAATGCACGCTGCTAGGCAACCGCTATAGTACTGTGGCCATTCACATGAACCTGCATCGCTAAGACCAGGAGTAGTTAAGCCTAGGCTTAAGTTTGGTTGGTGCAACCGACGTTAGGTCAACTCTAAAGACTGGTCTTAGCAGTTAGGACCAGCCTTAGTAAAGCCCTGTTGGTGCAACCGGCTCCAGGTCCCTCTGGCTTCGGCTGCGTCCGAAAAGTCTTTTTTGCTTAGGAAGGTTCCTAACTGAGTGAGGTGACCTGAAAAATATTTCAGTGGCAGCCATAATAAGAGCTGGTCAAATTCTCTAAAAGCAAAGGAAAGGAGCCTCAATGCTTCCTTTCATATCTCCTTTAGCTAAGGGTACACCAGACCATCCTTTACGAAAGGAAAGGAGAGAATGCTGTCCCACAATTCCTTGTGGCAGCAACATTTAAAGCGACGCACGTTCTCAAACTCAAACAATAAAATCCATTGACCACATTTAGCAAAATCCTTGCAATACAGACGCACATTCTGATACTTGAATAAGACTCACAATTACCTTCTTTCTTTTTGTTTGTTTCGGGTTGTTGAAATAAGCTATAGTGTTTTATACAATAACAAAATCTGACCATCACGGATAAAGGATGTTGATCACCTTGTAAGTTACCATTGGCTATTATGCAATATGCATGTCTTGAACTGTCAACAATAACTGAGACCCATGCGGGATGTGTTACTAGTCTTGTAACATGATCAAAGTGAGGATAATGTTGCAGCGTAGGTTCACGTTATGTATTTCCAGCCCTCAGAAATATCATTAATTGATTTTACTTCAGTCACAGATGCTGACACCCTCGCCTTAATAAAGGCAATGATCAAGCTGGATGACCTCTACAGTAAATGAAATCTATTATTGCAGTGTTTCTATCTAAAATGGGCAATGCATATATTTGTTCAGCACCTCCTCTCGCTCGGTCGCTCCCTCTCTCTCTCCACAGTTGCGCTGTAATTATGTGGGAAACACTGTGTTTACAAACAATAATTGGGATTCATGTTGATAAATATGGGTGGGCAAGAGGTGAGTGTAAGCAAACATTCTCAATGTGACAACCCTTTCCATTTTTTCATGACTGGTAGCATACCCTACAGGCCTTTTTTCTATCTTGATTATTAACTAATATATTTCACCGTGTTGTCCACCTTAAGATGGCCTGCATTTAAACAACACGGGGCGCAGTGTCAAAGATGTGCTTTTTGTAGTCCATCTTCTGAACATTGTAGTTTCATCAAGGCAGGTCATGTCAGTAACATCCGCCGTAGCATAATTACGTCGCCTACAAAAGATCGGATTCTCTGAGCCCTGTGGTCCTCTTTTCTAAGTCCTTATGAATTCTCTTTCACATCTTTCCTTGACCTCATGATGTTTTCCATCGAGGTCAAGGAAAGGTGGTTCGGAAAGGAGATATTTTTTTACTTTTCGGACACAGCCTTCAACTCGTCTTCTCCAACAAACCCCTCCGCCACTCCAGGATTCAGAGGCAGCTGGAACGTCTAACAGCGGGATGAGAGGGTAGTACACCACATTCCCCCCTCAAAAGTTATGCTACTGGCATTAGGAGTAGCAGGAGGAGCCAGAAGAACCTGACTGCTTTCACAGAGTATCTGTATCACAGGTCAGGATACATCCATCCGCTTATCCTGCGTAAAAGGGTCGTAGGTAGGTCAGGATACAGTTTTAGCAAATATGACAAAAAGACCACAAAAAAACAGAGACATGGTTATTGAGCCAATAGGACGAAAGCTGATAGCTGACTATTAGCTGACTATTTTTTTTAGCTGTTGGTATCAGGAACATCCTGTCTAAAAATGATGCAGAAAAACTAGTCCATGCATTTGTTACTTCTAGGCTGGATTACTGCAATTCCTTATTATCAGGCTGCTCGAAAAAGTCCGTTAAGACTCTTCAGCTGATCCAGAATGCTGCAGCATGTGTTCTGACAGGAACCAGGAAAAGAGATCACATTTCTCCTGTCTTAGCTTCTATGCATTGGCTTCCAGTAAAATCCAGAACATAATTTAAAATCATTCTTCTTACCTACAAAGCTCTTAATGGTCAGGCACCATCTTATCTTAAAGAGCTCATAGTACCTTACTACCCCACCAGAGCACTGCGCTCCCAGAATGCAGGGTTACTTGTGGTTCCTAGAGTCACCAAAAGTAGAATGGGAGCCAGAACCTGTGGAACCAGGTTCCAGTGTGGGTTCAGGAGGCAGACACCATCTGAACATTTAAGAGTAGGCTTAAGACTTTCCTCTTTGATAAAGCTTATAGTTAGGGCTGGCTCAGGTGAGTCCTGAACCATCCCTTAGTTATGCTGCTATAGGCCTAGACTGCTGGGGGACTTCCCATAATGCACTGAGCTCCTCTCCTCTTCTTTCTCTCCCTCTGTATGCAACCTCATCCCATTATTGCATGTTACTAACACAACTTCTCCCCTTTCCGGTAGTCTTGTGCTTTCTCGTCCTTCTCCTCTCTTCTCTTATCACTTCCTGCAGGTGTTTCTGGCTCTGGAGCTGTGGAGTCTGGATCTGTGGTTGCGAGTCACCTGCTGCCCCCGTGTTCCTGCTCGACACCCTCTGCTACAACAACTATTGTTACTAGTCCTATTGTTATTATAATCATTAACATTATGATTATTATCATAAACAGTACTGTAAATATCTGTACCATTTTTCATTTAGTCTATAGCAACATCACCTTTACTGCCTGTACCTCTGTGTGTGCCCACCCTGACCCATGGTTCTTCTCGAGGTTTCTGCCTCTTAAAAATAGGTTTTTCCTTGCCTCTGTCGCCTAGTACTTGCTTTTGGTGGGAACTGTTGGGTTTCTGTAAATAATATCACAGAATGCGGTCTAGACCTGCTCTTTTATAAAAGGCGCTCTGAGATAACTCTTGTTGTAATTTGGCGCTGTATAAATAAAATTGAATTGAACTGAATTCACAGCTACAGTAATTTGCTAGCTAGCCTTGTGAGTGGTCAGTACATTACCAAACTTCTAGCACCACCTGGATGAACATCACCATGTAGGTGGCATCGTGAATTAGGTGTTGCGAATTTCTGGTGTGACTAGGCTTTAATAGTAGTAGTAATAATAGTTTCAAATATTAGTATGATCCCATAGTACCTCACTGTACATGAAGTCAAGCATTGATAAAGAAAAAAAATACAGAAGAACTCATTAAACAATGGTAAACAGAAATTCTGTTAACAAAAGGGAAAATACTACAATAGCCACACATTTTTCAATTCAAATAGCTGCAAGACAAAAAAAGATACACTGTGTCACAGAATAAGTGCAAAGAGACAAAATGCTGGACTCAAAAGGTCTTGTCCAAATATAGATAAAGCTCAGGCACAGAAATGTGACAACATGGCAAGCTGTCGATCCACTCCTCATCCCCGTGGATTGTCGGTAGTTCTGTTTGTTCCACAGAGTAAGAAAATAATGTCCACAGAGTCAGTGGTGCTTTCAGGGAGTCTTCCATCCTCCATTTTCATGCCAGATGCATTCAATGATAAAGGGATCAATAGCATTTCAAATATTTATTGTAGTGACCTTAGTAACTCCACCCTTTAGTAACAGACTGGGGGTCCGATGCTCTGATGAACCTTTGATTGGTAGCGCTGACCAATGAAATTACAGACAGACAGAAAGCAGTCTTTGCCTGCTGGAGGGTAGAGGAATCTGAACGTATAACCTTAGCTGCTTTATCTCAGCCCATTGAGACATTGTGTTGATTTATAAAACCTGCTGTACTCAAACAGCCTTCTCTGGGTAGAAAAAGTCACTGTTACACCATGGTGTTGCTCTCGCCCACTTTGTCCACATACTGAAAGAAAAAAAAACAAACAAGAAACCTTAGGTCATCCTAAGTGTCATCTGGTTGTGTTTGAGCTTTTCTCATGTATAATGCATGATCAGACACAGTGATGCATGCATGACTTAAAGGACCAGTGTGTAAGATTTAGAGGGCTCTATAGGCAGAATCCGGCAGAAATTGAAAATAATATTTATTTGTATATAACATATCCAACGAAGGTTGAAATCAAGGGCAACTGGA
>NW_024041339.1:0-15749 GCF_014851395.1 Micropterus salmoides
TTGGATTATACTCACGGAAGTATAAAACCTCTTACATGGGTCTATTAAAAGTAAAGTAACACAAAAATGTCAGGGAAATTACTTTACTTAGATTTAAGTACTGCAGTTGTACATTTGAAATACCTTCCTACCTTTCTGATAGGAAGCCTTCTTGAGGTGGTATAAAACATTTCTTCTTATATTCTGATTTGAGTTGTGGACAACTATGACCACATGAATTAAAAAAACATTTCACTGCCCAAGTCAGCTATAACACATCTTTTCATCAGACTACATGCTGTACAGTATTTGTGGACAGATTTTGTCCCAGGATTTCTTATGCATTTCTTCTTCTTCGTTGCATGATTTAGAATAATAAGGTGAGAAGGGTCTATTCTGAGTTCATCCTGCACTGCAGCAGCTAATAAAGTCCATTTAATCCCAAAAACGCTTTTCTTTTAGGCAGGCTGGAGCAGAAAACAACTCACCTTTCTCAAGTTGTACAGTAATGTCACATGTGTATGAAGGTGGATCAAAAAGCTAATCTAAATGTCAAAGTAGAGAGGAGCCTAGTAGGCCTATTTATTTCATTCATTACACAATATGAATAAGCTATGCAGACAGTTGTAAGAAAACATCTTTTTTTCTGTTCTCTACTTGTTATAGTTACACAGTATTAGGGGTGTGGGCTGTATTAAAAGTATCCACTGTTCTCCCATGCTCTAACACAGTAACGATGAAATGTGTGCTGTTCTCACATTCTTCCTCTGTATGTACACATAAACAACAAGGCAGGGAAATATAAAAGGAATTTATTTTATGTTTGGGTACATTATTGTTCAGTGTACATGTCACATCTGAAACAAACTTTACGTGCTTGATAACTCTCCCACCCCGCAGACATCTACACGTCAATACCGATTTATATTCATAGCGGCAAGTGCTATGTAGCTCCACATAGGGACACAGGAAGTGACATAGCACCTTCATGCGGCGTCGGAACCGCGTAGGAAATTCACAGCCGCACCGGCAGAGCTCCAGAATGTGCAACTCGGCCGGCTCACGCGCGGACGCGCTTACAAGTGCGAGGGCCCGCCCAACGCTGCTTGCAGCTTTAATTTTTTTTTTTTTTTTTTTTTTTTTTTCTGCAAAGTAGGCCCAAATGACATGGCCTAAACATACTCGAAAACTCACCAAAATTTGCAAACATGTCAGAACCGGTGAAAAATTTCGTATTCTACAAGTTTCGCACATGGGCGTGGCAAAATGACTCGCTAGCGCCACCTGAAAATTGGAAATGATTAGCCCCTCGTTCCAACCTACATGTACGAAATTTTCTGGGGACATGTATCGTATCAAGACGCACAAAAAAGCCTCAAGAACCCATAGCCTAAAGTCAACAGGAAGTCGGCCATTTTGAATTTTATGGCCATTTTTGGATGATTTACACACTTCGTACTTTAACGAACTCCTCCTAGGGATTTAGTCGGATCGACGTCAAATTTCTGCTGTGCCTTCTAAAGGCATTGACGATGAAAAGTTGTGCTATTTGCGCGTTTTCGTCAATGGGCGTGTCCGTGGCGTCGATGATTCGCATGAAACAGGAAGTTGTTGTAACTTCAGTGTACATGCTCACATCTGGACCAAACTGTACATGTAGGATGAGAGTCCCGCCCTGAACACATGTACATGCCGACATTCACCCACAGTCATAGCGCCACCTGCTGGCAACAGAAAGTGACCTTTAACGAAGCAGCCCCGCCGCACGTTTCACCTACGTGCACGAATTTTCTGTGGTACGTGTATCTTGTCCAGACGCACAAAAAAGCCTCTTGGAGCCATAGCCTAAACCAACAGGAAGTCGGCCATTTTGAATTTTACGTCAAATTTTGGATGATTTACACACTTCGTACTTTAACGAACTCCTCCTAGGGATTTAGTCCGACCGACCTCAAATTTGTGCTGTGCCTTCTAAAGGCATTGAAGATGAAAAGTTGTGCTATTTGCAAGTTTTCGTCAATGGGCGTGTCCGTGGCGTGGCGTCAAAGATCAGCTCTTCGCCATGACACGGAAGTTGTCGTAACTTCAGTGTACATGCTCACATCTGGACCAAACTGTACATGTAGGATGAGAGTCCCGCCCTGAACACATGTACATGCTGACATTCACCCACAGTCATAGCGCCACCTGCTGGCAACAGAAGTGACCTTTAACGAAGCAGCCCCCGCCGCACGTTTCACCTACGTGCACGAATTTTCTGTGGTACGTGTATCTTGTCCAGACGCACAAAAAAGCCTCTTGGAGCCATAGCCTAAACAACAGGAAGTCGGCCATTTTGAATTTTACGTCAAATTTTGGATGATTTACACACTTCGTACTTTAACGAACTCCTCCTAGGGATTTAGTCCGACCGACCTCAAATTTGTGCTGTGCCTTCTAAAGGCATTGAAGATGAAAAGTTGTGCTATTTGCAAGTTTTCGTCAATGGGCGTGTCCGTGGCGTGGCGTCAAAGATCAGCTCTTCGCCATGACACGGAAGTTGTCGTAACTTCAGTGTACATGCTCACATCTGGACCAAACTGTACATGTAGGATGAGAGTCCCGCCCTGAACACATGTACATGCTGACATTCACAGACAGTCATAGCGCCACCTGCTGGCAACAGGAAGTGACTTTTAACGAAGCAGCCCCCGCCGCACGTTTTACCTACGTGCACGAATTTTCTGTGGTACGTGTATCTTGTCCAGACGCACAAAAAAGCCTCTTGGAGCGATGCCCTAAAATCAACAGGAAGTAGGCCATTTTGAATTTTACGTCAAATTTTGGATGATTTACACACTTCGTACTTTAACGAACTCCTCCTAGGGATTTAGTCCGACCGACTTCAAATTTGTGCTGTGCCTTCTAAAGGCATTGAAGATGAAAAGTTGTGCTATTTGCGAGTTTTCGTCAATGGGTGTGTCCGTGGCGTGGCGTCAGAGATCAAGTCTTCGCCATGACACAGGAAGTTGTTGTAACTTCAGTGTACATGCTCACATCTGAACCAAACTTTACGTGCTTGATAACTCTCCCACCCCGTTATGGAGGACCGATCCTGACACAGTCAGAAATAAATACAGAAATAAATAAATGCTCAATAAATAAATAAGCATCCAATTAAATACACAAAAAAATAAAGTAAATAAATAAATGTAGGTAGTAATTAAATTATACAAGGAGACATAAATGTATATATTTTAATTAGTGCCTTTACTATTCACCTTTGTTATAATTACCTTATTTGTTTATTCAACTTTATTTATTACAATTTTTTTAATGTATTTATTTATGTGTGTGTTTTAATATTTTTGTCTGTTTTATTCTTCCTTTGTATTTATTTACCTTATTTATTTTCACCCATGGTATTTATTTCTGCCTGTCTTTTTAAATTTTTGTATGCATTTCTGCCTCATTATGCAAATGAGGAGGGGCTGTGTCTCAAGGGGTCATCTTCTCTGCTATTGGTGGACCAGTCAGACAGGAGAGCTCCTACTCTGCCTGCAGACATCAACGATCTTGCCCCTCACACAGTCAGATGGCTTCCTTCAGTGCGCTGAGGTGTTTAACAACTCTGAAGACAATACTACCAGCAATGTCTTCCTTCTCTTTTCACGTAGACGCTCCGACAGACGTGCTTTCAGTTTGCTGCATGCATGGACACAGAACTGCGGTACAGCACACAGTAACGATGAAATGTGTGCTGTTCTCACATTCTTCCTCTGTATGTACACATAAACAACAAGGCAGGGAAATATAAAAGGAATTTATTTTATTGTTTGGGTACATTATTGTTCAGTGTACATGCTCACATCTGAAACAAACTTTACGTGCTTGATAACTCTCCCACCCCGCAGACATCTACACGCCAACACCGATTTATATTCATAGCGGCAAGTGCTATGTAGCTCCACATAGGGGACACAGGAAGTGACATATAACACCTTCATGCGGCGTCATAACCGCGTAGCAAATTCACAGCCGCACCGGCAGAGCTCCAGAATATGCAACTCGGCCGGCTCACACGCGGACGCGCTTATAAGTGCGAGGGCCCGCCCAACGCTGCTTGCAGCTTTAATTGGGCCCGAGCACGGTGCGAGTCCCTATTGAATTGCTCGGATTTTTTTTTTTTTTTTTTTTTTTTTTTTTTTTCTGCTGCAAAGTAGGCCCAAATGACATGGCCTAAACATACTCGAAAACTCACCAAAATTTGCAAACATGTCAGAACCGGTGAAAAATTTCGTATTCTACAAGTTTCGCACATGGGCGTGGCAAAATGACTCGCTAGCGCCACCTAGAAAATTGGAAAATTAGCCCCTCGTTCACGTTCAACCTACATGTACGAAATTTTCTGGGGACATGTATCATCAAGACGCACAAAAAAGCCTCAAGAACCCATAGCCTAAAGTCAACAGGAAGTCGGCCATTTTGAATTTTATGGCCATTTTTGGATGATTTACACACTTCGTACTTTAACGAACTCCTCCTAGGGATTTAGTCGGATCGACGTCAAATTTCTGCTGTGCCTTCTAAAGGCATTGACGATGAAAAGTTGTGCTATTTGCGCGTTTTCGTCAATGGGCGTGTCCGTGGCGTCGATGATTCGCATGAAACAGGAAGTTGTTGTAACTTCAGTGTACATGCTCACATCTGGACCAAACTGTACATGTAGGATGAGAGTCCCGCCCTGAACACATGTACATGCCGACATTCACCCACAGTCATAGCGCCACCTGCTGGCAACAGAAAGTGACCTTTAACGAAGCAGCCCCCGCCGCACGTTTCACCTACGTGCACGAATTTTCTGTGGTACGTGTATCTTGTCCAGACGCACAAAAAAGCCTCTTGGAGCCATAGCCTAAATCAACAGGAAGTCGGCCATTTTGAATTTTACGTCAAATTTTGGATGATTTACACACTTCGTACTTTAACGAACTCCTCCTAGGGATTTAGTCCGACCGACCTCAAATTTGTGCTGTGCCTTCTAAAGGCATTGAAGATGAAAAGTTGTGCTATTTGCAAGTTTTCGTCAATGGGCGTGTCCGTGGCGTGGCGTCAAAGATCACTCTTCGCCATGACACGGAAGTTGTCGTAACTTCAGTGTACATGCTCACATCTGGACCAAACTGTACATGTAGGATGAGAGTCCCGCCCTGAACACATGTACATGCTGACATTCACAGACAGTCATAGCGCCACCTGCTGGCAACAGGAAGTGACTTTTAACGAAGCAGCCCCCGCCGCACGTTTCACCTACGTGCACGAATTTTCTGTGGTACGTGTATCTTGTCCAGACGCACAAAAAAGCTCTTGGAGCCATAGCCTAAACCAACAGGAAGTCGGCCATTTTGAATTTTACGTCAAATTTTGGATGATTTACACACTTCGTACTTTAACGAACTCCTCCTAGGGATTTAGTCCGACCGACCTCAAATTTGTGCTGTGCCTTCTAAAGGCATTGAAGATGAAAAGTTGTGCTATTTGCAAGTTTTCGTCAATGGGCGTGTCCGTGGCGTGGCGTCAAAGATCAGCTCTTCGCCATGACACGGAAGTTGTCGTAACTTCAGTGTACATGCTCACATCTGGACCAAACTGTACATGTAGGATGAGAGTCCCGCCCTGAACACATGTACATGCTGACATTCACAGACAGTCATAGCGCCACCTGCTGGCAACAGGAAGTGACTTTTAACGAAGCAGCCCCCGCCGCACGTTTCCTACGTGCACGAATTTTCTGTGGTACGTGTATCTTGTCCAGACGCACAAAAAAGCCTCTTGGAGCGATGCCCTAAAATCAACAGGAAGTCGGCCATTTTGAATTTTACGTCAAATTTTGGATGATTTACACACTTCGTACTTTAACGAACTCCTCCTAGGGATTTAGTCCGACCGACTTCAAATTTGTGCTGTGCCTTCTAAAGGCATTGAAGATGAAAAGTTGTGCTATTTGCGAGTTTTCGTCAATGGGTGTGTCCGTGGCGTGGCGTCAGAGATCAAGTCTTCGCCATGACACAGGAAGTTGTTGTAACTTCAGTGTACATGCTCACATCTGAACCAAACTTTACGTGCTTGATAACTCTCCCACCCCGTTATGGAGGACCGATCCTGACACAGTCAGAAATAAATACAGAAATAAATAAATGCTCAATAAATAAATAAGCATCCAATTAAATACACAAAAAATAAAGTAAATAAATAAATGTAGGTAGTAATTAAATTATACAAGGAGACATAAATGTATATATTTTAATTAGTGCCTTTACTTATTCACCTTTGTTATAATTACCTTATTTGTTTATTCAACTTTATTTATTACTAATTTTTTTAATGTATTTATTTATGTGTGTGTTTTAATATTTTTGTCTGTTTTATTCTTCCTTTGTATTTATTTACCTTATTTATTTTCACCCATGGTATTTATTTCTGCCTGTCTTTTTAAATTTTTGTATGCATTTCTGCCTCATTATGCAAATGAGGAGGGGCTGTGTCTCAAGGGGTCATCTTCTCTGCTATTGGTGGACCAGTCAGACAGGAGAGCTCCTACTCTGCCTGCAGACATCAACGATCTTGCCCCTCACACAGTCAGATGGCTTCCTTCAGTGCGCTGAGGTGTTTAACAACTCTGAAGACAATACTACCAGCAATGTCTTCCTTCTCTTTTCACGTAGACGCTCCGACAGACAGTGCTTTCAGTTTGCTGCATGCATGGACACAGAACTGCGGTATAGGGAGAAGCACACGGTCAGCTGGCTGCAGCTAAATCTGGAGTGCACTCGTATTCAATTCTGTATGGTAAATTCAGTTTTAACGGAGCAGAGCGAGCTGACAGGCAGAGTTAGAGACTTTTTCTGTCCGTTTCTCTCTTTACAAAGACGCATGTTGCAGTCAGAGTCTTCTCTGAAGAGGGCAATGAAGTGTCAACGATGCGAGCACACATACAACACAATTTATCAAATTACACAACGGATATACAGTATGAAAATAAGATTGATTGGATTATACTCACAGGAAGTATAAAACCTGTTACATGCGTAACACAGTAATGTCAGGGAAATTACTTTACTTAGATTAAGTACTGCAGTTGTACATTTGAAATACCTTCCTACCTTTCTGATAGGAAGCCTTCTTGAGGTGGTATAAAACATTTCTTCTTATATTCTGATTTGAGTTGTGGACAACTATGACCACATGAATTAAAAAAATTAAACATTTCACTGCCCAAGTCAGCTATAACACAAGTCTTGTTCATCAGACTACATGCTGTGGACAGATTTTGTCCCAGGATTTATTATGCATTTCTTCTTCTTCGTTGCATGATTTAGAATAATAAGGTGAGAAATGGGTCTGTTCTGAGTTCATCCTGCACTGCAGCAGCTAATAAAGTCCATTTAATCCCAAAAACGCTTTTCTTTTAGGCAGGCTGGAGCAGAAAACAACTCACCTTTCTCAAGTTGTACAGTAATGTCACATGTGTATGAAGGTGGATCAAACCAGCTAATCTTAAATGTCAAAGTAGAGAGGAGCCTAGTAGGCCTATTTATTTTCATTCATTACACAATATGAATAAGCTATGCAGACAGTTGTAAAGAAAGAACATCTTTTTCTTCTGTTCTCTACTTGTTATAGTTACACAGTATTAGGGGTGTGGGCTGTATTAAAAGTATCCACTGTTCTCACATGCTCTAACACACAGTAACGATGAAATGTGTGCTGTTCTCACATTCTTCCTCTGTATGTACACATAAACAACAAGGCAGGGAAATATAAAAGGAATTTATTTTATTGTTTGGGTACATTATTGTTCAGTGTACATGCTCACATCTGAAACAAACTTTACGTGCTTGATAACTCTCCCACCCCGCAGACATCTACACGTCAATACCGATTTATATTCATAGCGGCAAGTGCTATGTAGCTCCACACAGGGGACACAGGAAGTGACATATAACACCTTCATGCGGCGTCATAACCGCGTAGCAAATTCACAGCCGCACCGGCAGAGCTCCAGAATATGCAACTCGGCCGGCTCACACGCGGACGCGCTTATAAGTGCGAGGGCCCGCCCAACGCTGCTTGCAGCTTTAATTTTATTGGTGGTTTTCAATATAAAACTTGGTGAAATGGTTTCAGTGTGTGTATTAGTACATTTTGATCATTTTCAGCACATTTTAACATACCGTGATAATACTGATAACTATGACCGTTTTGATCAATATAATTGTGACATGAAATTTTAATACCGTTTCATCTCTAGCTTTCAGTGTGTCATTTTCTCTCTGTATGTTAGTCCTTCAGTAATTTGTTTCTCAATAAAGGTTTCCTTAAATATGAAAGTGCAGAACTATCAAACATACTTTATTTGCCCTGACACCTTGATTTTGTTGAATTGAATTAATCAATTGAAGAGGAAGCACTTACCAGCAGTAGTTGCTGATGACAGATATTCATAAGAAACACCAATCAATCTGCACTCTTTCTTATTTCTAATTAACCCGGTAAAGGACTCTTTACCGTGTGTGCATTTTGTGACAATACTTCAGCCACCATTCGCGCCATCATGTGGTGGATAGATACACACACACACACACACACACACACACACACACACACACACACACTTTCAACCCACATCACTTTTTCCACTCAGTTCCTCTCTTATCAGCTAAGCCATTCTGAACGCTATGCCTGTTCACGGCCTCTGATGAGGAATCATCACATTCTTTACATGCAGGCATACACACAAATACCCAAGCACACTGCACTGTTTATTTGGCAACCTCTCTTCTCATTTATCAACAACAGAAGACCTTACTTCTTTTAAACCCCCCTGATAGCGTAGTCAAGGCAACCACCACGGAGAACAGAAGGAGCTGTGAAATCGCTGTGAAGTAATGAAAATTTACTTTATCATTTCAGCTCAGCAACTGAATAGAGAAATCATGTGATACATACAGATCAGATGTACTCTCAGATATGTTTAGAGTTGAACAACGGGAGATTGTGCTTGACTAGTAAACACCAGTCCAGAGCCACGTGGACTATGAGCTTTAATTGGTGCTAACCTCAGTGACTTTTATGAAGCTTTTGGAGAGGTTCTACACATTTTCATTTATATATGTCATAAACATCTTCTATGCAAACTTGTTTTTGGCACTATTGAACTGACTCTGCCAAATGTACAGGAGTGGTTTCATATAATGAGGACGAAGATATTCCCATTGTTTTGATGCAGAAAAGCTAAAAACCAGGAATGTCTCTGTATGATGATTGTTGGTGGCTGTCGGAGTCAACACAGCCAGCCAGAGCCTGATGCTTTCTGAGAGCTCTGACTATGAGAAAAACTGTATATACAAAAATCACACTTCAGCTTTAAATTAGGAAGATGATTGCTGTCCAACCCAGTCGTGTGGCTGTCCAACTAAACACTTTTGTTCACCTTTTGACAATTCAGGAGGAAAGTGACTTTCTGCCTGCATGCACTATTCCACGTGAATGTGCGGTGGTTACCAGTGTAGAGCTCTCCATGTGCTCTTAGAGAAACATCAACTGAAAAAATGCTTCCTTCACTGTCTGACACTCAACATCTCTCCAGTGAGAGGTTATGGTCAAGCTCAACTGGACAAAAAGAGAAAAAAATGCTTTCTGGAGTCCCGAATACTGGTTTAAATTTATGGCTCCGGTCATCTGTATGGCAGAAGCCTTGGGTTTTGGCTGCAATTCATGTCAGCTTTATTTGTGCCTATTTGCTGTCTAAAATGGTTTCATCACATCATATCACCTATAGTAGTCAGTTCATGGTCTTCAGTTTCAACCCCATGCCCTTTATGTCACTGGAGATGTCAGCATTGACAGCAGTCCACAGCGAGACATATTACATGCTACCTACACAGGATGCACAAGAAGGCGTCTATCCCCCTCTAACAAGATGTTTTTTTCCCTATGCAGTGGGTTTGTCAGTGAAAATTGAGTGATGTGTGGTGAGTTCAGTAAGCTGAGTGAGTGCTGTAATACTGTTGTTTTGGTAGAGACCTTGTTCAAAAATGAGTTCAAATGAAAACCAATTGTAATGAGTATAATGTTACCGCTTAAAATAACCAGTCCTGACCCTGATGTCTGCATTATCACTAGAAAACAAGGACAAAAGGAAACAACAGGGAAAATACACCAACCGCAGAAAGCAAAGACACCTACAAGAGAACAGGGAGGGGGTGGAGTTGGCAGAAAAAGGGCATGGGGACAACAGGAGATCATCTATTTGTCTGTAAAGTATATATATATATATTATTATATTATATAATAAATAATCAACTCATTTCAGGGCAGAAATAACCTTTCAGTCAATAAGCAGAGGCTGCAATCACTGTCTGGCAAGCAGAATACTGCATTTTATGTGTCATTTTGGCCATGTAAATGTATTTTAAGAGGTAGAAAGTCCTAGTTCAGCTATAATCTGTCGAATATAACCCTCATGAAAATAATCAAGTAATTTTTAGGCAATCTACCTTTCAGTCAATAAGTAGAAGCTGTAATCACTTTCTGGAAGTGGAATACTGCATTACATGAGTTGCATTGGCTATTTAAAGGTATTTCAACAGGTAAGAAGGACTGGATTTGTTGGTACACAGCCAATTAAATAATGTAGAGTCATAAGGATAATTGCAAAAGAGATCCTGTCTTTATTTTATATATAACTCAGTAGAAAGTCATGTTAATTATGGTCTTCATTTAATTTTTCAAATATAAACAAGGATATTAGATATAGACCTACCAAAAACATATTCCATCGGCAACAACAGCCTTGTAATATTGCCTATAATCATGTAAATGTCATGCTTGGTTCTATTTCGTATAGGCCTCGCCCTCTAAGGCTATCACTATTGGGTTTACCCCTTCCGCGCGGCTGCGCGGCCCTGAGAATTTTAGTCTACGCCCACCCACAGCGTTGTATATATATATAACGGTGAGACCCAACCTTTGGCTCCCATTCCTTAAGCACTACAGGGAGTGGTCCATGGGACTTCCCCTGTTGGCGCAGTGGCTGTCTCACTGGCTGTACAATGCCATTTCCCAGGCTTACGTGTCTGCCGGTGAGTCTCCCCCGGATGGCATCAGAGCTCACTCCACAAGAGGCGTCTCCTCCTCAGTGGCGTTGCACGGTGTGATGACAGTGGATGACATCTGCACGGCGGCCTCCTGGTCGTCCCCATGCTCTTTCGTCCGTTTCTACCTGTGGGATGTCTCCCTTTGCTCTCTGACTCACTCAGTCCTGTGTTTTGGCTGAGTGATTCTCCTTGTGAGTGTGCGGTGCGCCCTCTCCCACTGGATGGTGTCGGGGTGTGGCCCTGCCTTGTGCGCAGCTGATGCGGTTGCTGTTGTGACCCCGCCTACATCAGTACAGCTGCGGGGCCCCCCACCCAGTTTCCCGACTTACACAGAGGTTGGCCCTCTGCCTCGGGTGCACGCCGACACCAATGCCGTGGTCAGTGGGCGGCTGGGTGGCTCATTACGTAAGTATCACAAAGACATACCTTTGCTATTACCACGGACATAGAGTGATGTTTATTTGCACCCTATGTCTGTTTGATCCAGATAAAAGCAGCTGTAGTCATGAAGAGACTGGGCGATACAGCTTTAACATGCTGCTGCGTGCTCCCGCGGACGGCAATCAATTTTCGGCGGACGATCACTTTACGGCACTACACCTGTATGCCCTGCTGTCCAGTCTTTCTGGCCACGTAAAATCTGATTTCATCTTCTGCCTGTTGACACCTAATACATTCGATGATTAACACACAATTAAAACCGGGGGCATTTCCAGGGACAGCTCCAGACGGGGACAGGCCACCAAGGGACAGGTCCCTGGAAAACTGGGACGTCTGGTCACCCTAAATTAATCATCTCTACTCTGGCTCGCTCCACCAGCCTGCACCTACACTGCCGTAGCTACTGTTACCTGTATGCTAAGTAGGTTGCTAAGTTGGCTAGAAATTAAAGTAACAAATTACTGTCAAAATGAAAAAAGCCAGATTACCTGTCCAGCAGAAATAAAGCGACCACAGTGTCACTTTTCAGCTACTTTGTGAACCTCAGTTATCGGCATCGTTGAAAAGCCATGCAGATATGCTTCCGGTCTAACCTCTCCAAGCTTCGCGTAGTCAGGAGAGAGCTGACCAGGCACATTTAGGTGGCTCCTGTAGCAGCAGGGCTGGTAGCCATGGCAGCAAAGGAGAGTGACAGTCACCCAGCCATTGTTTACTGCAGCTCTGAGAGGAGTACAGACACTCGATTTTTATTTTCCCTTTTTTCAGAGCACCTAACTTTTTAATATGTATTGGTATATAAAGACAATTTCAACAAAAATGACAAAAAGTGTTTTAGAAACAAATTGCCTACCTTGCCTGACATTTTTCATGTTACCAGCTTGGCTCCTTTTGTAGGTTTCTTTCATCATTATTAAGATTTGTTTCTTTCTTTCACACACATCTGACTTAGCCCTTGAGATTAACAGGTTCACCAGGACCACTGAGTCCACTGCCTGATGACAGCTCCACCTTCTTCTCTTTTTCATTTTTTCTTCATCTACACTAAAAGCGCAATTTTCTTTCCATTGCTGTCATTTCCTCTTTTCTTCCACCTCTTCAAGCTTGTTTTTTTATCTCTTTCCTTTGTCACCTGCATGTTGACTTTCTGCTTTTAGCTTTATGTGAAAAGGTACAATGCTCAGAGTCAATGAGCGGCTTTGAACTGTCTGCCTTGGACGCCTGCCAGTGGTGCTGCAGAAAGAATTGTCCTTATTAAGTTGTTCATGCTTTTAGAAAAAAAAACAGCCATGTCTTTTATTATTCTTCTTTTGATCCTCACCCCCATTGTTTATGCTTTTCTGACATTCTTTTTTCTACTCTCCTCATTGTGTTTGATAGACAGAAGGACCGAATTCTGCCGGGAAATGCGAAGAACAATTGGCTTCATCTAAAAATGGAAGCTTGAATTACATGTTTGCTTTGTGGATAACAGTAGACAGCCCCTCCTGCAGTGTGAGATAATAATGTCACCTCCATCTTTCATTATGTCATCAATTTAATGGAGGGGATACACAGGACACATGGGGTTTAAACTTTTGCATGAGTGTTACATAAATTGGTGGTCCACATAATGACTGAGAGCGAGGGGAGAAGGAGGGAAGAAAGTTTTCTGAGACAGTTCTTCTCAGGGATAATTAGGTCACTATATACTGTAGGTATATACACTATATATATGTATATATAATGTTCAGTTCCCTCAAGCCTTATACCATGAAACTTGAAGGGTATCATTAAGATATATTATACTGCTAGTACTTTAGGAAAACTACTTGGGCTTGTTTTAATTGTACTTATTTAAGGTACAGTCCCTTTGCAAAATAACATTGGTGCTCAGACATTTTCTAGCTCAGAGGGTTGCTAGAGCTTTTCTTGCTTATCAGAATTAGAATCAGATCAGCTTTATTTTCCAGGTATGTGTACACATACGAGGAATTTGACTCTGGATTGTACAATGCTCACAATGTGCTTACTTATACAATAATACAATCACAATATACAGTAATAAAATCAAACACAGGCTACAGTATAGAGAACACATATATACACACTGTGAACAAAACAGACAGATTGAGACAATAGTGCGATAAGCAGAGTGCAAAGAATGCAGGAGTAAATTATTATTACTATTATGTTATGCACATGTCTGAGGTGGATGTGATATACAGGTGCACATACACATACAAGCATTCATGTACAGTGTGAGGAGTGCAAAGAATGCTGGAATAAATAAATATTGTGTATGCTGTGTTATGTACATGAGGTAGGTGACAATATGAACAGTGTGAACAACTCTGAAATAAAGAATGATGAATATATAGTAAGTGGTAGCCAGTAAACAGGTGGCAGAGTTAATGGGTTATTACACAGGATTTATTCTGACACTGTGAATCAGAGTCAGCTGTTCATCAGAGTGATGGCTTGTGGGAAGAAACTGTTCCTGAGTCTGTTGGCTTTGGCGTACAGTGCTCTGTAGCGCCTTCAGAGGGAGAAGCTGCAACAGGTTGTTTCCGGGATGAGATGGATCTGCAGTGATGTTTCCTGCCCGTTTCCTGACTCTGGAAATGTATAAGTCCTGAATGGAGGGCAGGTTGGCACTGTTGATCTTTTCTGCGGTCCTGACTGTCCGTTGTAGTCTGTCCCTGTCCTTTTTGGTGGCAGATCCAAACCAGACAGTGATGGACGTGCAGAGGACAGACTGGATGATGCTGTGTAGAAGTGGATCAGCAGGTCCTTAGGCAGGTTGAGCTTCCTGAGCTGGCGCAGGAAGTACATCCTCTGCTGGGCCTTCTTGATGATGGTGTCAGTGTTGGGCTTCCACTTCAGGTCCTGGGAAATAGTGGATCCCAGAAATCTGAAGGATTCCACAGCAGACCAGGGCTGTTGAGTATGGTGATGGGGGGCAGAGTGGGGGGCTCCTCCTGAAGTCCACGGTCATGTCCACAGTTTCCTGCATGTTAAGTTCCAGGTTGTTCTGACTGCACCAGAGAGCCAGCTTATCAACCTCCCGTCTGTAGGCCGACTCATCACTGTCCCGGATGAGGCCGATGACCGTTGTGTCGTCAGCAAACTTCAGGAGTTTGACAGATGGGTCTCTTGAGGTGCAGTCGTTGGTGTAGAGGGAGAAGAGCAGTGGGGAGAACACACACCCCGGGGGGCGCCGGTGCTAATAGTCCGGATGCTGGATGTGATGTTCCCCAACCTCACCTGCTGACTCCTGTCAGTCAGGAAGTTTGTAATCCACTGACAGGTGGAGGCTGGGTGAGTTTGGTGCTGAGGATGTCTGGGATGATGATGTTGAACGCCGAGCTGAAGTCCACGAACAGGATCCTTGCATATGTCCCTGGAGAGTCGAGGTGTTGCAGGATGTAATGCAGTCCCAAGTTGACTGCATCATCCACTGACCTGTTAGGCCTGCAGGCAAACTGCAGGGGGTCCAGCAGGGGCCTGTAATGTCCTTCAGGTGGGCCAACACCATCTTTCAAAGGACTTCATGACTACAGATGTCAGGGCGACAGGCCTTAATTTAATCCAGAGATGGAGGGTTTTTTTGGGGACCGGGATGATTGTGGAGCGTTTGAAGCAGGAGGGAACTGGGGTGGTGATGCGCATAGATAAGATGCTTGCCTTTGGTGTGGGACCTGGCTTCGATTCCCACTGTGAGACATCCACCATTATCCCTGAACAAGACACTTAACCCCTAGTTGCTCCTCTGACATGTATAGCAATTCTAAGTCGCTTGGATAAAGCGTCAGCTAAATGAGTAAATGTAAATGTAAACTTCATACAGCTCCAGTGATCTGTTGAAGATCTGTGTGAAGATAGGGGCCAGCTGGTGTGCGCAGATATTCAGGCAGTTGGGGAAGGTGACTGTTTGAAGATGGTGTGACTGTGGCATCCTCTCAAACCTACAATAGAACCTTTCAGCTCGTCAGCCAGTTGTTGAGTACCAGCAGAGTTGGTGGATGGTCTCCTGTAGTTAGTAATTATCCGCAGGCCTCTCCACACTGACGCAGGGTCGCTGGCTGTGAAACGGTTTCCTAGCTTTTCAGAGTAGCTCCTCTTTGCTGCTTTGATCTCTTTAGTCAGTTTGTTCCTGGTTGTACAGGACTCTGTTCCCACTTCTGAAGGCCTCCTCTTTGGTCTGACGAAGCT
>NW_024041340.1:0-12635 GCF_014851395.1 Micropterus salmoides
TGGTATTGGATTGTATAGGAATTAAGTGGTATTGCACATCACTGGGTTATGTGGCTCGTCCATTCTATTTAATGCAAATTCTTCCCTTCAACATCGGCACGTGTAAGAACGTACATAAAACTAACTTCACTGCGTTCACTCACCAAAACATATGTTTAAATGTGGAATTTGCGACACAATACATAAATATAAATTGTAAACAATAGACGTTTTCTGTTGTCAAACGACAGATATCATCATATCGCACAGCCCTACTGTAAAATGAAAGGGAATTTACTGGATGCCCATATATGCACAACTTTTTCCCCCTCTCTTGTTAAACAAATTGATTAGCCTATAAGGACACTTTTTCACATGCTCACAGTAAAGCATGTGCTGCACTGCGTGTGCGTCCCGGTTTTGATCAATCCAAAAGCTGTGGAAACTTATTTTCATTTCCCTGAGGAAATTCAGGGGAATCCAATCACACGTTTACTGTTGCTTTTCAGAGGTTTGTCAAGAATGAAGTATTCTTCGAATGTCCTTCAGAACTTTCAGAGTAAAAGCTCTCAATAAACTTCTTGCGCTTTTATTTTGGAGGCACAATCACTTAAGAGGAAGTGATTATGTGAGGAACTGTAGCTGTCATGACTGAGATCTATTTCAGCATCAGCCGCTATGATTTTATTCATTTTTTATTTTTCTGCTATCAAAGCAATCTGACCGCGGGCCAGATATTATTGCCGGCGGGCCAATTGTGACCCGCGGGCCGCTATTGCCGACCACTGCACTTTCTATTAGTTGTGTCACTGAAGATGTACGCTATTCAAAATATCCTGAACGTGAGGAAGAGCTAGCTAGCTGGTGGGATCCCTGCCATTTCTTTGTCCCACCGCTGACAGACAATTAAAACTGTGAGGTCATGATTGGTGCTGATCACTTTAATGTTAAGAAAACATACTGTTTATAGCCTGAATCTAGTCAAAATACCCTGATATCACTACAAAGTGTCGAGGCACAAGCTGAATTTAAGATAAAACCTTCTTAACAGCTACAGAAGACAGAGCGTTGCTGTAAAGATCACATCCACATCTGAAGTGAGACAGGAAAGGCAAATGCAGTACACCAACATCATTAAATAGCCTGTAATTTTCAGCTATTTTTAGTCAGAACCACAGCTAGGTATGGGAACACTAATAACAAGTACATTGTGAGCTCTCTTTCACTTGTGCTGGTTTGGGTTGGACATTGTGATCATATGTTCTGTGAAAATAGGTTGGAGTATTTTCTTTGTACAGTTTATATAGAGGTATATCTCTGTATCTTGTTTGTATAGGCAATTGTTCAGGAGTGTTGGACTATGGCAAGACCTGGAAGAGGTTTGATAAAGTCAGGAGCTGTAATCCAGTATGCATTTACTCTCTGCTTTTGTCCCTGAAGATTAGATGAATGCTTACCTCTGATTAGTGTTGCCAACTTTGTCACTGTGAAATAAGGGACAAAAACTGATCTAATCTCTTAATTAAATATTTGGTAGGTTTAATATAGTTATTTACAGCCGGTACCTTTATCACAGTTCTTTAATTGAACCACTACCTGTTTGTCTTTACTTTCTGTCAAAACACTTGTGGCTCTTGCATTGTATACGACAAACTAAAAAGAACATAGCTTGTGATGTGTTGGTCTTAAAAGGTAACTTTTATTGGTAACCAGAGGAGCAGACCGCTAACAAACACAAACAGACTGCAGAAGCTAACCAACAAAGTACTTACTTCACTACACTGAACACAATCAACACGCACGAGGCACACAAGTCAACTGCTTGTGACAAGCTGCCCAGAGCAAAAGGTGGGCTCTCCTTAAGAGCAGGAGGTAATGCTGAGGTGGTGACGAGCCATTGGTTGAGCTGGAACAGAGCGGACCAATGGTGGGACTGAAGTCAACCTGACAGAGCTCCTACAGAAACCAGGAAGTAGGCGGGTCTTCATTCCACATGTAGACCTTTCTTCATCACAGGGTCGCACAGCCTGCTTGGCATAGGTGAGACAGAACATGGCAGTTCATCAGAACTGATGGATACCATTTGCAGTTTCATCACTATCTTCATAAAAGTGAAGTAACTTGCATCGCACTCCATCAGGTACAGAATAATCTCACACGCACACTGGAAACATTTCTGTTTCCCTTTGAGGCGTCGGTGGCAACACAGGCTCGCCTTCAGTCGGGGATAGATCATTCAGGATACCCCGCACAGTCTCTGGTCCTAAAACCTTCATTGATCATCTAGCTTCTCACCAAGTGAAGAGTGTGTATGTAACAAGACTGTCGGTGCTGAAGTCCATGTTTGACCGTGTCACTTCACTTGCCGCTATTTTGTCAATTTCCACAGTAACTGCATTTAACGTTACTTAACTTAACAGGCCTACTGAGGCGCGTGAGGCAGGGGGGCTGGATTGAGTGACCGGTGTCGTGATCAGCACTGCTGCTGTTGTATCAGTCAGTGGTTAGATCAGCGTAGTGGTCAAAAAACGGGACGAGAGAGGTCACGTATGGGACAAATCAGTCAGGCCTAATTAAGAGGCTTCCCAGCTACTACGGGACGGTCGGTAACCCTACCTCTGATTCATCTGCATACCTTTTTCTGACTGACGCAGGTGCAAAATATTTTACAGAATGTTTCCTGTTGATTCAGACAAGAGCGAGAATCTCAATCAAATCAGGAAACGTAGTAGAAACATGGCAACCAAGCAGTTAGAGAAGTCGCGGGTTTAAAGAACCACACCTGTGGATATGCACGTTTTACTGTTGTTGTGTTTTTGTCTAATTCTTTCCTCTCTTCCCCCTTGCAGGAAAGGGAGGCTTTGAGAGTCATCCCATTGAAGGAGATTCACAAAGTTCAGGAGTGCAAACAGAGGTCAGTGAGCTTTCCTGTTAGCAGGTGTTAGCATGTGTTGCTGTCCGAGCTTTTTGGGCCGACTCGGGCCATCGCGCGCAGGTCTTTAAATGTTGCTGCTGCTTGGTCCCTGTTGTTTTTTCTGCAGTGAGCTGATGATGAGGGACAACCTGTTCGAGATGGTCACCAGCTCCAGAACCTTCTACATACAGGTAACACACAGGAAGGACGAGTCTAAACATAATTTTTTGCTCCTTTCTTATAAGCACTTCACATGTGTGTTTTAACTTACCAGGTCCCCACATTATGAGCCAGATTACTTCTTCGGCATGGTGGTTCAGATGTAGCACAAACAAAAAGCAAAAGTATACATTAACCTCTCTCTCTCTCTCACTCACTCACTCACTCACTCACTCACTCACTCTCACACTCTCTCTCTCTCTCTCACACTCTCACACTCTCTCTCTCTCACACTCTCACACTCTCTCTCTCACACTCTCACACTCTCTCTCTCTCACACACTCTCTCACACTCTCTCTCTCTCACTCACACTCTCTCTCTCTCTCGCTCTCGCTCTCTCTCTCTCTCGCTCTCCCTCTCCTCTCTCTCTCTCTCTCTCTCTCTCCTCTCAGGCTGACAGTCCAGAGGACATGCACAGCTGGATTAAGGCCATCTCAGGGGCGATCGTGGCTCAGCGTGGCCCCGGACGCTCGGCTAACACTGTATGTATGCTGTCAGCTCATGTTGATTCATGTTTGTCGTTGGAAATCAACGTCTAAACGGCCGTAGTTTACCAAGGACTTTGGTATATTTAGTCACATTTTAGTTATCAATTTGAATTAACAGATTATAACCATAGACTGTATAAAGAAGTGGATGCCCTGAAGCCTCCCCTGCTTCCTGGTCTCTGTTCCTCTAAATGGGCCATAATTTACTAAATGAACATCATGCTGTGTTGAAGAAGACTTGAAACTAGCGACTGAGACCATAAACTCATCAGGAAAGTTTACTGAGGGAATAAATCAGCTGAGAAATAGAAACATTTTCTCAGACTTCTATACAATCACACTTCTTTCTGCAGCCGCTGGAGTCGCCCCCTGCTGGCTGCTAGAGAGGATGCAGGTTTGAGGCTCTTCAGCACTGGCTTCACTTATCAGACTTGGAGATTTGATCATAAGCCAAGACTAAAAAATTTCTGTAACTTTATTTTTATTCTTTTCATTTTACAGCAGAACTTATGAAAGAGCACATAGCAACACACGTGCACACACACGTGCATATCCCTGGCAGCCACAAAGATAAAAATAAAAAGATAATTTATCTTTTCCATCAATAAGATAAACAATTTATTTTGTTGAAATTTCCTTTACATTGAGCTCTGTTGTGTGAAGTGGCTCCATATTGTGGCAGAAAAAGTAACGACAGCAGACAAACCTCTTGCTGAGGTTTAAAACGTGGAACATTTTAATTAGATTATCTTAATTTATTCAGGGAAAAACAATCATAAATGCTAAACTTCTGTCTCATCTCATTTGTATCCCACATCCCGGAATAATTAATTGTAAATCAGTCGTTCTGTGATTGTAAGTGTTATAGTATAGTAGATATTTGTTATTAGATATAATGTACATTGTACCTCACATTGCACAGATTCAGCCAATGTTTTATCGTGTTTCCCCCTTTTTATTTTAGGACTTTCACAACCTGATGATGATTATGATGTCAATGGTTGAAATGTGTTTCACGCCTGCAAAGTTTTCTTTTGCTCTGTCTGCCTCAACACACCTTGCACACTCAGTCTCTTCTCTCTCTTTGAACAGTTTCCTTCCAAAACCACACAACAAATCCACCAGAAGAAACAAAAAAGTAGTAAAAACTAGTAAAAACTAGTCTTTTGGCATTTTACAGCAATTACTATACTATACTGTCACCATTTTTGTCAGCCTTGAAATTAATTTTTCTTTACTGTTCTAACAGAGACAAACAGGAGAATCTGTAGAAAAGATCATTACACCAGAGCCGTACAGTTATCTGAAACTAATCAGCCACTCGTGTTCAGGCAACATTTTGCAGACATGTATAATGTGAATATTCTGTCTGCTTTACTGACAAAACATCTGGGCTGTATTACATTTCCTGCAAAACGGCACAAGTTCATGTAAAATGGTAAGAGGTTAACACTGGACTCTCTTCAGTAAGGCCTCTGTGGATGGATGTGTTGTATTTTGGAAAGGAGCTCTTCACATTACTGTAACTGAGCTGTGTTGTAAACTGTTGTTTTCAGATCCGTCAGGCCAGAAGGCTGTCCAGCCCTTGTATACAGAGGTATACACCGTTCTGCAGTGGTGAATGCAGCACGTATGTGACCCCATGCCGTTTTCCCCAAAGTCCCGATTCGCCCCATCCACCAGCCTCCCCTTACCGAGCATTTACCTCGCACACTACAGGAGCTCTCTGCTTCTGTGTCCAACTGAGGTATTTTTATCTAGCAGCACAAAAGCCAGCGTGAACCCTGTAGTGTTCATCCATCTTAAAGTGACTGCTAGCTTTACAATTTGGATAGCCTCGCCACCTCGTAGCTGAGTCTGTGGTAACAGCAGGAAGATTCATAAAAGTCTGCTCCTCCATAGAGGCAAAACCTGACGATTTAAGACGCCATATTTTCCTTTGCACCTAAATTAATAAGCGTCTTGAATCCAGAGTACAAACTGAAATCTCTTTAAACTGCATACACATGTATGTTTGATGTAGGTGTAAAGTGAGGCCTTAATTGGTTCAGGAACTATCAAACTGAGTGCTGCATGAGATAGACCTGGTAATTGACCTTTGACCCAATGGGGCCAGGTGTTTGACCAGAGCTTGTTGGCAGATGTGTTTGTGCAACACTGATGATCATTTCATGCCTGGATGCTGTTTCTTGGCAGCGTCCTCATCCTCCATCATAACTCGTCCCACCCAGGCATCACGTCTTCATTAATCTTGTTGCTTTAAGACACCCCGGCTTCTCGTCATTTTGTTTTTTCATTTATTATGTGTGTTGTGCAAGCAGCCAAATTAGAGGTCATCCATCGTTCCATCGTTTCAGACAGGTCAAGCTGTACTTTCCCTTTCATTCCCATAACATGACCAATCATCTTTTGAACGTTTCATGTCTGTCTTCACTCTTTTCTTCCTCGTCTCAGCTGTTTTCTTCACTTTGTGTGTCATTATTCATGTCTTAATAACATTTACAGCGTTCCTGACCTGCAGCTGAACTTCGGAAAACCAAATTTATCATGAGCTACTTTTTTTTCCCGCTAACCCTCTGTCATGTTGTCTTCCTGTTTTTCCTCTGTGTGTGTGTGTTGTGTGTGTGTGTGTGTGTGTGTGTGTGTGCTTTTCAGAGAGTGAAGTGTGACAGTGACGTACTAACTTTCCCCAAATGAGCCCTGCTGCCTACTTCCTGCTCCTCCACCGCTGCTCATCGTCCAATCACCAAGCCCCACTGCCTCTCCGCTTCCTTAGCAACTGCTGATCGATCCCGCCCTGCTCCTTGGCAACTGCAGCATCACTTGTTCGTACGTGTTGCTTGTAACTGCATGAACCCTTGTGTTACGGTCACAATTCACAGCATTTCATTTGGATGGATATTCGTGACGCCATATCTCAACTATTAACACGGCAGGTAAAATGTTATCATAACTGAAATAACGGGCGAGGTTGTTTTATAAAAAAGAGTAACAACAAATCCCTCCTTTTTAGTTTTCCAGTTCAGTAGTTCATTTTATATTTATAATCTTACTTTACAATGTGTTTATAAAGTGGGAGCAGTTGGTTTGAGTGTCCAGAGTTCATTTTCTGTATGTTAGATCGTCGCGTCTGGTTGGATCGACGGGGTTGTTTGTCAGGCTTGGCCGTGTGCTCAGGCAGATTAACAGCAGTGGTTCTCAAAGTGGGGTCAGTGGGACCCCATGGGTCTTTGAGGGGGTTCCAGGGGTCCCCAGCAAAAAGAGGAATCTTTATTTTCACTATAATTCAATCCACAAAAACACAGTAACAGACTGTATGACTGTTTTGGTCATGGGTTTCATACACTTTCTGTTATAAAACATCTAAAAGCAAAAGTCAGAAAGGGAACCCTGGAATAAATTCTACCCATTGGGGGTCCGTGGTCTAATTTGTGTCAGTTTAGGGGTCCTTGATGTGAAAAGAAGTCCCGTCCAGATATGGCTGGACGATATGGCCAAAAATGTTATCATAAACAGTCATTCGATATCAATAATTATCACGATAAGTATGAAATCGTTATTTCTTTCAAGTTTAAAGGCTGATTTCTACTCCTGAGTAAAAGTTGAAGAAACCTGATGGTTAATTGTGGTCTTTTCTTAATGGTCAACACTTGATGCCAAACAGTGGATCACTTCACAAATCTGAGGTAGAACATTCAAAACTATTACGATAAAATCTTTTTCAACAAATATGCACAAGTAAAATCAAGTAAAACTTTTTTCAGTAATTATTCCTCCCAAAATAAACTTCTTAATAAAAAAATAAGTCCTAATTCGTATGATTCAAGTGAATAAAGTCAGACATTTATTGAATATTTATTGAACATTTGTTATATTGTTATTGAAAAAAACTTATATTGCAATAATCATTGTTATTGTTTTATTGTCCAGACTAAAACGGTGAAAACAAAGACCTAAAACGGAGAGGTTTGAAAACGCTGCCGACTTTAGAAACGATGACGCAGACGCTCACGCTCGGCTCTCTGATTGGGTCTTATAAGTCATGCAAAGCAGAAACACGATGCTACTGAGAGTTTTTTTATTTGGTATTTTTATTACCGTGCAAATAACACACCTACACTTGTACTGCGCATGTCGCCGTAATTACTTTGCAACGACTCCCAGTCTGTTTTCCGCCGCCACAGCCACATTTATCACCGCCATTCAGTAACAGTCCCAGCTCGTTATTGGTCCACGCAAAATATAATCTGGTGCGGTTCTTCATCTGCAGTGCTTTAGTCTTTCGCCAAATCTTCTGTAGACCATCTGTTTCATGTTTACACCGGCACGCGCACACCCAGTGTACGTGAACGGCCACTAGATGATTATATTTAATATAGACTGAGATCAACTCTGAAACGCAGCTAAAACGCTGATGTGGACGGAGATCTATTCATTTTAAAACTCGAGTAGTGCGGATGGGGCCTTACGGCCGCAATGTCCGGAATTCAAAGTGAGGTAGTCCAACAAGCAAAGAAAATCCAATGAGGCAACATGAATATCCAAGTGCACAGACAAAAACCCCCACAAATGATCCATAGTGTCAGGCAGGTGAAGAATACATTTAAAACTAATAGATCATCACCAACAGGCAGGGGTTTAGTCAGACGCACAAGGAACAGAACAACAACGGTCTGAAAAAGACTTCAAAGAACTGAGAACTATAAATGCAGACTCACACAAACAGCGAGGGAACAAAAAGGTGAAACCCATTAAGGCTAATCGGACCAAATTAGACTGGACAGCAGAGAAAGACGACTTCAAAATAAAACAGGAACGAAACACAGACCAAAACAGTGACGATTTTACAAAATATCTGGTTTTTGATAAAAAGTTAAAGCTCAAGGAGAGAAGTCAGCAACGACTTCCAAGTGCCCTTCTTTAAGAAACATCCAGTCAGAGTTTTATTAGACAGAGTTGAGCTGAAGCTCCAGATTCCGCTCTGTAGAAATATGAGAAAGCGTTTAAATCTGTTCCCTTAAAGATTCTGGCTCAGTGTTGGATTAATTTAAAGGCTATGGTGTGGGGTTTTTAACATAACCTTATATTACTGAGTTCTTAAAATATCCATTTCACATTGACAACATAAATTGAGAGCACATGCAAAACATTACAGGGAAAAATTTAACACTAGTAGAACACAAACAGAACAAAAAAAGCTGCCAGACAGTTAAACAGATGTGAGAGATGTTATCACAGTATTCACATATTGGGAGCACTGAAGTAATACAAATACCGGAATTGATTGTGTAATCACTAATCCATCAAATGTCTAATATGGTTTTGTCGACCAGCAAAGTTATGAAAGCTGCTGTTTTTACTCACCTTACTAAAACAAAATGTTTGCTGAACTTAATTTCAACCCATAAAACCTGATATGCATGCTGTTTTCTTTTTATATCAACAATGGATGCCAGACACATAACATGTCAAAATGTGCAGGTAAATGTTTCCTTGATCACCTGATAACACGACTTTGTAATCATGAAAGTCATCGGTGTTTTTTTTTTTTTTTTTAATGATTGCCGTTAAATAAGAGTTGGATGCTAATGAAAACTATACTATTACTTCTTCAGACCTAAAAGCTTCTTATCTATTACTTATTACCTGAAATAATTTCCCCAGATATCAAAATTTACCTTTAGCGAGTGTACTGGTGAACAAGGTGACCTTAAAGTCTCATATTTTGACCTGCAGATTAATTAGATGCCCTTAACTGCACAATCTGAATCTGCCAGATGTTTCTTAACCTTTCACCCACAATGCATTTCATCACCCATCCACTGAGTCATTGCTGTGTCTTGTCCATGCACCCATTCATCCATCTGTCCCTCCATCATTCATACCCATCTTTGTCTTCCCCCTCTCACTTCCTCTCCCTCCTCTCTCTGCAGGAGCACAGTGACCTCTCTTCTGCTTCCACCTGCTGGTACCCCTATGAGGAACTACACCACCCACAATCCTCCTCCAGCACCGCCACAACGGGCCCTCAGCCTCACGCTGGACACGCACCACCAGACAACTTCCTGGGCCTGCTACCGTGGAGGCTAAGCGGCGTCCAGTCGGTGATGCTGCCCCTCCCCTCGGCGCGCTCCCGCCTGTCACTGCAGGAGACGGTGCGGTCTTCAAAGTAACGGATGTGAATGAGTCACCGTGGAAACAACACGGCGAAATCAACCAGCTGGGCTTTGTTGGTGGCGGGGAGAAGCTGAACACTCGCCCCACTGAGAATTCTGACCTTAATGTGACCCTAATTTGACGATGACGACCATGATGGTGACGATGATTGACAATCTCTAAAGGACACACACACATATACTGCACACATTCTACATGAGCTCCGTGTGCTGAGGCTGAGTTCTTAAAAACTACCCGACTGGCCAAATAATCCTTCAACAAAACTTCCTGGGACCATTTTCTATATGTGTAGAATAGGACCTTCGTCCTCTGCTGTTTTTTTCCTTCACTTACGTCTTCCTGGTTGTTATTAACAAAGTATGGCTCCTGGCAAACAAAAAACATCTTGTCGTGCAAAAAAACTAACTAATTGTTATTGTACAGTGAAGTTTTGTTTCGGTAGGGTGAAACCTGCTCATTGCGCTGCGATGGGCGGCTTTCATGATTCTTGTAAGAAACAGACAAACCAAAGTTTGTTTTTCTACAGCAGCAGCTCAGATGTTGCCAGCTGTTTAAACTGTCTGTGTCTGACTCTGCTGAGACACTGACTAATCCAGCTTCTCAGTTTTAAGACAATCCCGCTCGATGTTATAAACTCTTTAACCCAGAATTGTCTCTCTCATCTCCAGTAGAAAGGCTCATCCTGTCAAACGTGTTTTAGCGATTTTAGAGCTCCAAAGTCCAGATTCACTGAGGTTGCATTTCTGGGGATGTCTGCACAGTGTTTTCATCTTATTTACCAAGAAATGTACTGCTGTTGTCGTCCCTAATGTCTCAAATGTCAGAATTTCAAAAATAAGAAGGAATAAACTTCTTCAAGACATAATGAAGGTAATTAATGGATTTAAAAAAGTATTTTTAAGCCCAAGGGCCTGCTCACACAAGCATTTATAACATGCAGGTTAATTTCAGTGTAATCGCTGTGATTCATCAGTGGCTTCACTTATAGAGGTGAAGTTATTCTGCATGGAGCTTCTGCATAGAGTTAAACTTTTGTGAGTTTTGAGACGATGGTACATCTCTCTTTTGAATGCACTCTGGAAACATATTCCATAGTCTGTGATTGTGCTAACTAGCTTGCTAACTGGTAGGTAGCTTCCTGGTTCCAAGCCAGCTAGTTTAACGGGCTTAAGTGGTACTTTACCGAGCTTCCAGCGCCGCCCTTTCTGCAAGCCACTTTCTGGTCTGCCCGTGCACTAAGATGCATTTAGTTCATAAGCTGAACATTAAAAGTGAACATTTGCAAAGTTTAAGTGCTGTTTCACCCAACTGCGGCATCATTTTGGGTTTATTCTTTGTTTTGATATCAGGACTGAAAACCTAGTTGGTGTGACTGTGATTTACTCAGTCTATATCTCCAGCAGTGAATTATTTAAATTTACCGTGTACAAAATTGATCTCAAACAAAGAGAAGAGATGCAAATTTAGATTGTCAATCTTTCAACATTTAAATTACCAAAGCAGTGCCACGGTACATGACTTTGATAAATAACTTGACATTGTGCACTTTTCGCTGTGCAAACCACCAGAGAATCTGAGCTGAGGCTTTTTAATGTTTAAGATAATACGACTTAAAGCAGCATTAATAAAAGGACCTGCTGCTGTGGACTGAAGTGTTGAGGAGCTGATATTCATTCTGCTCACCACCTTTACTCACCTCACTCCTGTACATTCATTTTACCGCTCCTTTGTAACTCCATCAGATGTTGATGTGTTTGTTTTAGTAGTTTTAGTTTAAAGACGTGGGGAGACAAGAAACCAAACTCGTATTGTGTATTTTTTGATCTGTAAATGTTGTTTTCGGAGCTGCAGGCAGGGTTGGAAGTGTTCTTCCTGTTGGCTCCCAGGCTGCACACTCTTCGTTGGAAACTGGTTGTGGGTGTTTTTTTCTGTTCTGATGTGCTTTTGATTATATTATTTACAGTGATGAGATGTTTTTGAGGAAAAAGAACTACATTTATATGTTGTTTACTGACTTTTATAAACACGTGTGCATAACTGCATGCACACAACCACCCTGCACCCCCACTGCTGTTGTTCCCTGTTAAACGTAAGCTGGGTTAAGTGCCTGCATTGTTCTTTCTAAAGACTTGATGAAATATGACGAGCTGTTTTGACCCTTTTTAGTGTGTACTTGATTCTAAGACCATGGTTCATCTGTTTATTAAAAGATATTTGAAAATAATTTTACCTGGATTCAGGTTTGGTGGATGGAAGGAGAGTAGTGGTGGCGGGTTTACACTCAATCATTTCAAATTTAGGGTTCATGGAGAAAAGTAACAGAGAGCAGATGAAGGAAAAAGGTTGGAAATATTCACTTATTCTCAAATATCACAAGAGAAGATCAAAACCAACAACTTTCTGACTTCCCTGCCCTGTCTGTGGCACTCAGCCATAAGGCCAAATCTCACAAATGCTCACAAATGTATAGTTTCATATTTTTCAAAATGTCCCCGTCCTGAAACAGCTTGATGCTGTAGCTTTTAGCAAACGTTACTCAAACAGGAGGAAGTAGCGCATTTGTTGGGACTATTTTCAGCGGTAGATTAATACACACCTGGTGATCTAGTGGAGGGATGCCCAATCAGAGGTATTTTTAACCAAGGAGATAGTAGAAGTAGAGCTTGCGAATGCAAACTTGAACTTTAAACAGAACCTACTGAAAAGAAGAATGATAACAGTCTTAACTAATATCCATTTTGAGTTTGAGCCAAATAAATGCATTCGGATCATAACAGGTGGGTGAGTTTAATGAGTGTTTGTGGCAGCATGATGGCGATTGAGTCAAAATAAACTACCGTGAGTGTGTGTTCATGGTG
>NW_024041341.1:0-15214 GCF_014851395.1 Micropterus salmoides
GCCCAAGATAAATTTCCCTCTACGACAATAAAGTGTCTATTCTATTCTCTATGCTATTATTTTACCAGGGAGGCCAGAGGTCAACCGATGATTTTTTTAGCCACAAGCTTATTTCTTACCAGTGCTGTCGTGTTAGCAGGAAGAGATTTCTGAGAAAAACGCAACTAAACCAACACTTGGGTTATACCACATCATCAAAGGCATCGACCTTTGATGATGTCATGACATTCAAAATTCAAAGTAAAAAAAAGAATTTAAAAGAAAACATTCTAACCTTTGGGACTTCTTTTAGGTCTTATTAGAAACTTGTAACATTCAAAATTCAGAATGGGGATGTGGTTAATAGTCATACTTAATAAATTACCATGATTCCATTTGTCAACAATTGTCAGAAAGGTTCCCAAATGGACCTCACGGTTCAGAAGGCCTCGTTGAGGTCATTTGGCCAGATTCTACACCTTAAACAGCAGTTCGACGGCTGCAGCTTTCAGTGCTGAAATTAGGTGTAACAGTGAACACCTGACATCAATTTGGTGTCCCTGGGTGCATTCCAAGGTGCCCAAATACCTGCCCAAATTCAAAAGGTCGCCAGGTGTCCCTTATGTCAAAATTGACAATGGGACACATATTTTTCCAACATTCAAAAGTCCGTAATTCTCACAGAAACGTCCAGAGACCCCAAATTTGGAACACAGGTAGTTGGCCAGGCCTAGAATAGGTCACGTGGTCAAATTTTAAGCAAGATGCTAGAATTTCTTTGGGCCGGCATGGACATCCCAGCTCAGGATGGTGTTAGACTCGACACGTCAGACAGCCTGTGCAAAATTTGGTCAGATTGGAGCCACTTTTTTTCTAAAAGGCCAGGGCTGCAGATATTCATATGTTGTCGCCACTGCCAAATGGGGCGTGGCGGCCTCATTTCGGGCCCCTAGCCCCTTGGGTTGCAGCGTAAGGGGCGCTTGAATTGTTGACCCAAGTGTCAAAAGTTTCCAACTGGACGCTCCAGCTGCAAAATCCCGTTAAGGCCTTTGGCCAGATCAAGCACCCCCCGTGGGATTCGGGGTAAGGCGCGCATGTGTTCCCGAACATCGCCAACGGTCCGCTTTGTCCCCATTCAAGTGATGCCAAGTGTCGACTACATTGACACCGTGTCACGTTTTTGACAATGGCAATACCTTGCAATTCATTTTTCGTCCAAACGGGAACATAATCCTTATCCAGGTCATGACACCACTGTAACCGGCTGCTCCTGAGTATGTACTGCACGGTGCTGAATCGGACCGGTGACCTCAGGTACGGTGTCGGTTATTGAGCTTTTATCACTGCACAGCCTCGCTGGCGTCTGTCACACAATGTTATTGTTAAATGGTGAATGTTCTGTACTTGTACATCGCGTTCCTGATCTTCCAACCACTCAAAGCGCTTTTACACTACGTCACATTCACTGCACGGCCCGGAATGAACTGCCGACGTCGGGTGCGTGAGTCGGACACGCTGACGAGGAGGCTTAAACCCATGCATCATGTAAAGTGTTGGGTAGTGAGGTTTTCTCACAGCACAACCTTGCTGGCTTCCGTCACACTCACCCCCGTAAACCTCGCTCCCATCCGAGTCACGGCCCCAGTGTAACCGGCTTCTTCTGAATACGTACTGCACGGCCCTGCATCGGACCGGCGACCTGAAAAAAATTGCATGTAAAAGGAACACGAAGTTGCACTTGAATGTAATAAATAATTACTTTTTTTTTTTTTTAAGAATAGGATGCACGTTGCTGAGTAGCACTGTGCCCAAGATAAATTTCCCCTCTACGACAATAAAGTGTCTATTCTATTCTCTATGCTATTATTTTTACCAGGGAGGCCAGAGGTCAACCGATGATTTTTTTAGCCACAAGCTTATTTTCTTACCAGTGCTGTCGTGTTAGCAGGAAGAGATCTTCTGAGAAAAACTGCAACTAAACCAACACTTGGGTCTTATACACACATCATCAAAGGCATTCGACCTTTGATGATGTCATGACATTCAAATTCAAGTAAAAAAAGAATTTAAAAGAAAACATTCTAACCTTTGGGACTTCTTTTAGGTCTTATTAGAAACTTGTTAACATTCAAAATTCAGAATGGGGATGTGGTTAATAGTCATACTTAATAAATTACCATGATTCCATTTGTCAACTCAATTGTCAGAAAGGTTCCCAAATGGACCCTCACGGTTCAGAAGGCCTCGTTGAGGTCATTTGGCCAGATTCCTACACCTTAAACAGCAGTTCGACGGCTGCAGCTTTCAGTGCCTGAAATTAGGTGTAACAGTGAACACCTGACATCAATTTGGTGTCCCTGGGTGCATTCCAAGGTGCCCAAATACCTGCCCAAATTTCAAAAGGTCGCCAGGTGTCCCTTATGTCAAAATTGACAATTGGGACACATATTTTTCCAACATTCAAAAGTCCGTAACTTCTCACAGAAACGTCCCAGAGACCCCAAATTTGGAACACAGGTAGTTGGCCAGGCCTAGAATAAGGTCACGTGGTCAAATTTTAAGCAAGATGTCTAGAATTTCTTTGGGCCGGCATGGACATCCCAGCTCAGGATGGTGTTAGACTCGACACGTCAGACAGCCTGTGCAAAATTTGGTCAGATTGGAGCCACTTTTTTTTCTAAAAGTGCCAGGGCTGCAGATATTTCATATGTTGTCGCCACTGCCAAATGGGGCGTGGCGGCCTCATTTCGGGCCCCCTAGCCCCTTGGGTTGCAGCGTAAGGGGCGCTTGAATTGTTGACCCAAGTGTCAAAAAGTTTCCCAACTGGACGCTCCAGCTGCAAAATCCCTCGTTAAGGCCTTTTGGCCAGATCAAGCACCCCCCGTGGGATTCGGGGGTAAGGCGCGCATGTGTTCCCGAACATCGCCAACGGTCCGCTTTGTCCCCATTCAAGTGATGCCAAGTGTCGACTACATTGACACCGTGTCACGTTTTTGACAATGGCAATACCTTGCAATTCATTTTTCCGTCCAAACGGGAACATAATCCTTATCCAGGTCATGACACCACTGTAACCGGCTGCTCCTGAGTATGTACTGCACGGTGCTGAATCGGACCGGTGACCTCAGGTACGGTGTCGGTTATTGAGCTTTTATCACTGCACAGCCTCGCTGGCGTCTGTCACACAATGTTATTTGTTAAATGGTGAATGTTCTGTACTTGTACATCGCGTTCCTGATCTTCCAACCACTCAAAGCGCTTTTACACTACGTCACATTCACTGCACGGCCCGGAATTGAACTGCCGACGTCGGGTGCGTGAGTCGGACACGCTGACGAGGAGGCTTAAACCCATGCATCATGTAAAGTGTTGGGTAGTGAGGTTTTCTCACAGCACAACCTTGCTGGCTTCCGTCACACTCACCCCCGTAAACCTCGCTCCCATCCGAGTCACGGCCCCAGTGTAACCGGCTTCTTCTGAATACGTACTGCACGGCCCTGCATCGGACCGGCGACCTGAAAAAAATTGCATGTAAAAGGAACACCGAAGTTGCACTTGAATGTAATAAAGAAGTTACTTTTTTTTTTTTTAAAGAAATAGGATGCACGTTGCTGAGTAGCACTGTGCCCAAGATAAATTTCCCCTCTACGACAATAAAGTGTCTATTCTATTCTCTATGCTATTATTTTTACCAGGGAGGCCAGAGGTCAACCGATGATTTTTTTAGCCACAAGCTTATTTTCTTACCAGTGCTGTCGTGTTAGCAGGAAGAGATCTTCTGAGAAAAACTGCAACTAAACCAACACTTGGGTCTTATACACACATCATCAAAGGCATTCGACCTTTGATGATGTCATGACATTCAAAATTCAAAGTAAAAAAAGAATTTAAAAGAAAACATTCTAACCTTTGGGACTTCTTTTAGGTCTTATTAGAAACTTGTTAACATTCAAAATTCAGAATGGGGATGTGGTTAATAGTCATACTTAATAAATTACCATGATTCCATTTGTCAACTCAATTGTCAGAAAGGTTCCCAAATGGACCCTCACGGTTCAGAAGGCCTCGTTGAGGTCATTTGGCCAGATTCCTACACCTTAAACAGCAGTTCGACGGCTGCAGCTTTCAGTGCCTGAAATTAGGTGTAACAGTGAACACTGACATCAATTTGGTGTCCCTGGGTGCATTCCAAGGTGCCCAAATACCTGCCCAAATTTCAAAAGGTCGCCAGGTGTCCCTTATGTCAAAATTGACAATTGGGACACATATTTTTCCAACATTCAAAAGTCCGTAACTTCTCACAGAAACGTCCCAGAGACCCCAAATTTGGAACACAGGTAGTTGGCCAGGCCTAGAATAAGGTCACGTGGTCAAATTTTAAGCAAGATGTCTAGAATTTCTTTGGGCCGGCATGGACATCCCAGCTCAGGATGGTGTTAGACTCGACACGTCAGACAGCCTGTGCAAAATTTGGTCAGATTGGAGCCACTTTTTTTTCTAAAAGTGCCAGGGCTGCAGATATTTCATATGTTGTCGCCACTGCCAAATGGGGCGTGGCGGCCTCATTTCGGGCCCCCTAGCCCCTTGGGTTGCAGCGTAAGGGGCGCTTGAATTGTTGACCCAAGTGTCAAAAAGTTTCCCAACTGGACGCTCCAGCTGCAAAATCCCTCGTTAAGGCCTTTTGGCCAGATCAAGCATCCCCCGTGGGATTCGAGGGTAAGGCGCGCATGTGTTCCCGAACATCGCCAACGGTCCGCTTTGTCCCCATTCAAGTGATGCCAAGTGTCGACTACATTGACACCGTGTCACGTTTTTGACAATGGCAATACCTTGCAATTCATTTTTCCGTCCAAACGGGAACATAATCCTTATCCAGGTCATGACACCACTGTAACCGGCTGCTCCTGAGTATGTACTGCACGGTGCTGAATCGGACCGGTGACCTCAGGTACGGTGTCGGTTATTGAGCTTTTATCACTGCACAGCCTCGCTGGCGTCTGTCACACAATGTTATTTGTTAAATGGTGAATGTTCTGTACTTGTACATCGCGTTCCTGATCTTCCAACCACTCAAAGCGCTTTTACACTACGTCACATTCACTGCACGGCCCGGAATTGAACTGCCGACGTCGGGTGCGTGAGTCGGACACGCTGACGAGGAGGCTTAAACCCATGCATCATGTAAAGTGTTGGGTAGTGAGGTTTTCTCACAGCACAACCTTGCTGGCTTCCGTCACACTCACCCCCGTAAACCTCGCTCCCATCCGAGTCACGGCCCCAGTGTAACCGGCTTCTTCTGAATACGTACTGCACGGCCCTGCATCGGACCGGCGACCTGAAAAAAATGCATGTAAAAGGAACACCGAAGTTGCACTTGAATGTAATAAATAAGTTACTTTTTTTTTTTTTTACAGAAATAGGATGCACGTTCCTGAGTAGCACTGTGCCCAAGATAAATTTCCCCTCTACGACAATAAAGTGTCTATTCTATTCTCTATGCTATTATTTTACCAGGGAGGCCAGAGGTCAACCGATGATTTTTTTAGCCACAAGCTTATTTTCTTACCAGTGCTGTCGTGTTAGCAGGAAGAGATCTTCTGAGAAAAACTGCAACTAAACCAACACTTGGGTCTTATACACACATCATCAAAGGCATTCGACCTTTGATGATGTCATGACATTCAAAATTCAAAGTAAAAAAAGAATTTAAAAGAAAACATTCTAACCTTTGGGACTTCTTTTAGGTCTTATTAGAAACTTGTTAACATTCAAAATTCAGAATGGGGATGTGGTTAATAGTCATACTTTGATGATGTCATGACATTCAAAATTCAAAGTAAAAAAAAGAATTTAAAAGAAAACATTCTAACCTTTGGGACTTCTTTTAGGTCTTATTAGAAACTTGTTAACATTCAAAATTCAGAATGGGGATGTGGTTAATAGTCATACTTAATAAATTACCATGATTCCATTTGTCAACTCAATTGTCAGAAAGGTTCCCAAATGGACCCTCACGGTTCAGAAGGCCTCGTTGAGGTCATTTGGCCAGATTCCTACACCTTAAACAGCAGTTCGACGGCTGCAGCTTTCAGTGCCTGAAATTAGGTGTAACAGTGAACACCTGACATCAATTTGGTGTCCCTGGGTGCATTCCAAGGTGCCCAAATACCTGCCCAAATTTCAAAAGGTCGCCAGGTGTCCCTTATGTCAAAATTGACAATTGGGACACATATTTTTCCAACATTCAAAAGTCCGTAACTTCTCACAGAAACGTCCCAGAGACCCCAAATTTGGAACACAGGTAGTTGGCCAGGCCTAGAATAAGGTCACGTGGTCAAATTTAAGCAAGATGTCTAGAATTTCTTTGGGCCGGCATGGACATCCCAGCTCAGGATGGTGTTAGACTCGACACGTCAGACAGCCTGTGCAAAATTTGGTCAGATTGGAGCCACTTTTTTTTCTAAAAGTGCCAGGGCTGCAGATATTTCATATGTTGTCGCCACTGCCAAATGGGGCGTGGCGGCCTCATTTCGGGCCCCCTAGCCCCTTGGGTTGCAGCGTAAGGGGCGCTTGAATTGTTGACCCAAGTGTCAAAAAGTTTCCCAACTGGACGCTCCAGCTGCAAAATCCCTCGTTAAGGCCTTTTGGCCAGATCAAGCACCCCCCGTGGGATTCGGGGTAAGGCGCGCATGTGTTCCCGAACATCGCCAACGGTCCGCTTTGTCCCCATTCAAGTGATGCCAAGTGTCGACTACATTGACACCGTGTCACGTTTTTGACAATGGCAATACCTTGCAATTCATTTTTCCGTCCAAACGGGAACATAATCCTTATCCAGGTCATGACACCACTGTAACCGGCTGCTCCTGAGTATGTACTGCACGGTGCTGAATCGGACCGGTGACCTCAGGTACGGTGTCGGTTATTGAGCTTTTATCACTGCACAGCCTCGCTGGCGTCTGTCACACAATGTTATTTGTTAAATGGTGAATGTTCTGTACTTGTACATCGCGTTCCTGATCTTCCAACCACTCAAAGCGCTTTTACACTACGTCACATTCACTGCACGGCCCGGAATTGAACTGCCGACGTCGGGTGCGTGAGTCGGACACGCTGACGAGGAGGCTTAAACCCATGCATCATGTAAAGTGTTGGGTAGTGAGGTTTTCTCACAGCACAACCTTGCTGGCTTCCGTCACACTCACCCCCGTAAACCTCGCTCCCATCCGAGTCACGGCCCCAGTGTAACCGGCTTCTTCTGAATACGTACTGCACGGCCCTGCATCGGACCGGCGACCTGAAAAAATTGCATGTAAAAGGAACACCGAAGTTGCACTTGAATGTAATAAATAAGTTACTTTTTTTTTTTTTTTAAGAAATAGGATGCACGTTGCTGAGTAGCACTGTGCCCAAGATAAATTTCCCCTCTACGACAATAAAGTGTCTATTCTATTCTCTATGCTATTATTTTTACCAGGGAGGCCAGAGGTCAACCGATGATTTTTTTAGCCACAAGCTTATTTTCTTACCAGTGCTGTCGTGTTAGCAGGAAGAGATCTTCTGAGAAAAACTGCAACTAAACCAACACTTGGGTCTTATACACACATCATCAAAGGCATTCGACCTTTGATGATGTCATGACATTCAAAATTCAAAGTAAAAAAAGAATTTAAAAGAAAACATTCTAACCTTTGGGACTTCTTTTAGGTCTTATTAGAAACTTGTTAACATTCAAAATTCAGAATGGGGATGTGGTTAATAGTCATACTTAATAAATTACCATGATTCCATTTGTCAACTCAATTGTCAGAAAGGTTCCCAAATGGACCCTCACGGTTCAGAAGGCCTCGTTGAGGTCATTTGGCCAGATTCCTACACCTTAAACAGCAGTTCGACGGCTGCAGCTTTCAGTGCCTGAAATTAGGTGTAACAGTGAACACCTGACATCAATTTGGTGTCCCTGGGTGCATTCCAAGGTGCCCAAATACCTGCCCAAATTTCAAAAGGTCGCCAGGTGTCCCTTATGTCAAAATTGACAATTGGGACACATATTTTTCCAACATTCAAAAGTCCGTAACTTCTCACAGAAACGTCCCAGAGACCCCAAATTTGGAACACAGGTAGTTGGCCAGGCCTAGAATAAGGTCACGTGGTCAAATTTTAAGCAAGATGTCTAGAATTTCTTTGGGCCGGCATGGACATCCCAGCTCAGGATGGTGTTAGACTCGACACGTCAGACAGCCTGTGCAAAATTTGGTCAGATTGGAGCCACTTTTTTTTCTAAAAGTGCCAGGGCTGCAGATATTTCATATGTTGTCGCCACTGCCAAATGGGGCGTGGCGGCCTCATTTCGGGCCCCCTAGCCCCTTGGGTTGCAGCGTAAGGGGCGCTTGAATTGTTGACCCAAGTGTCAAAAAGTTTCCCAACTGGACGCTCCAGCTGCAAAATCCCTCGTTAAGGCCTTTTGGCCAGATCAAGCACCCCCCGTGGGATTCGGGGGTAAGGCGCGCATGTGTTCCCGAACATCGCCAACGGTCCGCTTTGTCCCCATTCAAGTGATGCCAAGTGTCGACTACATTGACACCGTGTCACGTTTTTGACAATGGCAATACCTTGCAATTCATTTTTCCGTCCAAACGGGAACATAATCCTTATCCAGGTCATGACACCACTGTAACCGGCTGCTCCTGAGTATGTACTGCACGGTGCTGAATCGGACCGGTGACCTCAGGTACGGTGTCGGTTATTGAGCTTTTATCACTGCACAGCCTCGCTGGCGTCTGTCACACAATGTTATTTGTTAAATGGTGAATGTTCTGTACTTGTACATCGCGTTCCTGATCTTCCAACCACTCAAAGCGCTTTTACACTACGTCACATTCACTGCACGGCCCGGAATTGAACTGCCGACGTCGGGTGCGTGAGTCGGACACGCTGACGAGGAGGCTTAAACCCATGCATCATGTAAAGTGTTGGGTAGTGAGGTTTTCTCACAGCACAACCTTGCTGGCTTCCGTCACACTCACCCCCGTAAACCTCGCTCCCATCCGAGTCACGGCCCCAGTGTAACCGGCTTCTTCTGAATACGTACTGCACGGCCCTGCATCGGACCGGCGACCTGAAAAAAATTGCATGTAAAAGGAACACCGAAGTTGCACTTGAATGTAATAAATAAGTTACTTTTTTTTTTTTTTAAGAAATAGGATGCACGTTGCTGAGTAGCACTGTGCCCAAGATAAATTTCCCCTCTACGACAATAAAGTGTCTATTCTATTCTCTATGCTATTATTTTTACCAGGGAGGCCAGAGGTCAACCGATGATTTTTTTAGCCACAAGCTTATTTTCTTACCAGTGCTGTCGTGTTAGCAGGAAGAGATCTTCTGAGAAAAACTGCAACTAAACCAACACTTGGGTCTTATACACACATCATCAAAGGCATTCGACCTTTGATGATGTCATGACATTCAAAATTCAAAGTAAAAAAAAGAATTTAAAAGAAAACATTCTAACCTTTGGGACTTCTTTTAGGTCTTATTAGAAACTTGTTAACATTCAAAATTCAGAATGGGGATGTGGTTAATAGTCATACTTAATAAATTACCATGATTCCATTTGTCAACTCAATTGTCAGAAAGGTTCCCAAATGGACCCTCACGGTTCAGAAGGCCTCGTTGAGGTCATTTGGCCAGATTCCTACACCTTAAACAGCAGTTCGACGGCTGCAGCTTTCAGTGCCTGAAATTAGGTGTAACAGTGAACACCTGACATCAATTTGGTGTCCCTGGGTGCATTCCAAGGTGCCCAAATACCTGCCCAAATTTCAAAAGGTCGCCAGGTGTCCCTTATGTCAAAATTGACAATTGGGACACATATTTTTCCAACATTCAAAAGTCCGTAACTTCTCACAGAAACGTCCCAGAGACCCCAAATTTGGAACACAGGTAGTTGGCCAGGCCTAGAATAAGGTCACGTGGTCAAATTTTAAGCAAGATGTCTAGAATTTCTTTGGGCCGGCATGGACATCCCAGCTCAGGATGGTGTTAGACTCGACACGTCAGACAGCCTGTGCAAAATTTGGTCAGATTGGAGCCACTTTTTTTTCTAAAAGTGCCAGGGCTGCAGATATTTCATATGTTGTCGCCACTGCCAAATGGGGCGTGGCGGCCTCATTTCGGGCCCCCTAGCCCCTTGGGTTGCAGCGTAAGGGGCGCTTGAATTGTTGACCCAAGTGTCAAAAAGTTTCCCAACTGGACGCTCCAGCTGCAAAATCCCTCGTTAAGGCCTTTTGGCCAGATCAAGCACCCCCCGTGGGATTCGGGGGTAAGGCGCGCATGTGTTCCCGAACATCGCCAACGGTCCGCTTTGTCCCCATTCAAGTGATGCCAAGTGTCGACTACATTGACACCGTGTCACGTTTTTGACAATGGCAATACCTTGCAATTCATTTTTCCGTCCAAACGGGAACATAATCCTTATCCAGGTCATGACACCACTGTAACCGGCTGCTCCTGAGTATGTACTGCACGGTGCTGAATCGGACCGGTGACCTCAGGTACGGTGTCGGTTATTGAGCTTTTATCACTGCACAGCCTCGCTGGCGTCTGTCACACAATGTTATTTGTTAAATGGTGAATGTTCTGTACTTGTACATCGCGTTCCTGATCTTCCAACCACTCAAAGCGCTTTTACACTACGTCACATTCACTGCACGGCCCGGAATTGAACTGCCGACGTCGGGTGCGTGAGTCGGACACGCTGACGAGGAGGCTTAAACCCATGCATCATGTAAAGTGTTGGGTAGTGAGGTTTTCTCACAGCACAACCTTGCTGGCTTCCGTCACACTCACCCCCGTAAACCTCGCTCCCATCCGAGTCACGGCCCCAGTGTAACCGGCTTCTTCTGAATACGTACTGCACGGCCCTGCATCGACCGGCGACCTGAAAAAAATTGCATGTAAAAGGAACACCGAAGTTGCACTTGAATGTAATAAATAAGTTACTTTTTTTTTTTTTTTACAGAAATAGGATGCACGTTCTGAGTAGCACTGTGCCCAAGATAAATTTCCCCTCTACGACAATAAAGTGTCTATTCTATTCTCTATGCTATTATTTTTACCAGGGAGGCCAGAGGTCAACCGATGATTTTTTTAGCCACAAGCTTATTTTCTTACCAGTGCTGTCGTGTTAGCAGGAAGAGATCTTCTGAGAAAAACTGCAACTAAACCAACACTTGGGTCTTATACACACATCATCAAAGGCATTCGACCTTTGATGATGTCATGACATTCAAAATTCAAAGTAAAAAAAGAATTTAAAAGAAAACATTCTAACCTTTGGGACTTCTTTTAGGTCTTATTAGAAACTTGTTAACATTCAAAATTCAGAATGGGGATTGGTTAATAGTCATACTTTGATGATGTCATGACATTCAAAATTCAAAGTAAAAAAAAGAATTTAAAAGAAAACATTCTAACCTTTGGGACTTCTTTTAGGTCTTATTAGAAACTTGTTAACATTCAAAATTCAGAATGGGGATGTGGTTAATAGTCATACTTAATAAATTACCATGATTCCATTTGTCAACTCAATTGTCAGAAAGGTTCCCAAATGGACCCTCACGGTTCAGAAGGCCTCGTTGAGGTCATTTGGCCAGATTCCTACACCTTAAACAGCAGTTCGACGGCTGCAGCTTTCAGTGCCTGAAATTAGGTGTAACAGTGAACACCTGACATCAATTTGGTGTCCCTGGGTGCATTCCAAGGTGCCCAAATACCTGCCCAAATTTCAAAAGGTCGCCAGGTGTCCCTTATGTCAAAATTGACAATTGGGACACATATTTTTCCAACATTCAAAAGTCCGTAACTTCTCACAGAAACGTCCCAGAGACCCCAAATTTGGAACACAGGTAGTTGGCCAGGCCTAGAATAAGGTCACGTGGTCAAATTTTAAGCAAGATGTCTAGAATTTCTTTGGGCCGGCATGGACATCCCAGCTCAGGATGGTGTTAGACTCGACACGTCAGACAGCCTGTGCAAATTTGGTCAGATTGGAGCCACTTTTTTTTCTAAAAGTGCCAGGGCTGCAGATATTTCATATGTTGTCGCCACTGCCAAATGGGGCGTGGCGGCCTCATTTCGGGCCCCCTAGCCCCTTGGGTTGCAGCGTAAGGGGCGCTTGAATTGTTGACCCAAGTGTCAAAAAGTTTCCCAACTGGACGCTCCAGCTGCAAAATCCCTCGTTAAGGCCTTTTGGCCAGATCAAGCACCCCCCGTGGGATTCGGGGGTAAGGCGCGCATGTGTTCCCGAACATCGCCAACGGTCCGCTTTGTCCCCATTCAAGTGATGCCAAGTGTCGACTACATTGACACCGTGTCACGTTTTTGACAATGGCAATACCTTGCAATTCATTTTTCCGTCCAAACGGGAACATAATCCTTATCCAGGTCATGACACCACTGTAACCGGCTGCTCCTGAGTATGTACTGCACGGTGCTGAATCGGACCGGTGACCTCAGGTACGGTGTCGGTTATTGAGCTTTTATCACTGCACAGCCTCGCTGGCGTCTGTCACACAATGTTATTTGTTAAATGGTGAATGTTCTGTACTTGTACATCGCGTTCCTGATCTTCCAACCACTCAAAGCGCTTTTACACTACGTCACATTCACTGCACGGCCCGGAATTGAACTGCCGACGTCGGGTGCGTGAGTCGGACACGCTGACGAGGAGGCTTAAACCCATGCATCATGTAAAGTGTTGGGTAGTGAGGTTTTCTCACAGCACAACCTTGCTGGCTTCCGTCACACTCACCCCCGTAAACCTCGCTCCCATCCGAGTCACGGCCCCAGTGTAACCGGCTTCTTCTGAATACGTACTGCACGGCCCTGCATCGAACCGGCGACCTGAAAAAAATTGCATGTAAAAGGAACACCGAAGTTGCACTTGAATGTAATAAATAAGTTACTTTTTTTTTTTTTTACAGAAATAGGATGCACGTTCCTGAGTAGCACTGTGCCCAAGATAAATTTCCCCTCTACGACAATAAAGTGTCTATTCTATTCTCTATGCTATTATTTTTACCAGGGAGGCCAGAGGTCAACCGATGATTTTTTTAGCCACAAGCTTATTTTCTTACCAGTGCTGTCGTGTTAGCAGGAAGAGATCTTCTGAGAAAAACTGCAACTAAACCAACACTTGGGTCTTATACACACATCATCAAGGCATTCGACCTTTGATGATGTCATGACATTCAAAATTCAAAGTAAAAAAAGAATTTAAAAGAAAACATTCTAACCTTTGGGACTTCTTTTAGGTCTTATTAGAAACTTGTTAACATTCAAAATTCAGAATGGGGATGTGGTTAATAGTCATACTTTGATGATGTCATGACATTTGTCAATTCAAAGTAAAAAAGGAATTTAAAAGAAAACATTCTAACCTTTGGGCCTCTTTTAGGTCTTATTAGAAACTTGTTACACATTCAAAATTCAGAATGGGGATGTGGTTAATAGTCATACTTAATAATTAGGTGTTCCAGTGAACACCTGACATCAATTTGGTGTCCCTGGGTGCATTCCAAGGTGCCCAAATACCTGCCCAAATTTCAAAAGGTCGCCAGGTGTCCCTTATGTCAAAATTGACAATTGGGACACATATTTTTCCAACATTCAAAAGTCCGTAACTTCTCACAGAAACGTCCCAGAGACCCCAAATTTGGAACACAGGTAGTTGGCCAGGCCTAGAATAAGGTCACGTGGTCAAATTTTAAGCAAGATGTCCAGAATTTCTTTGGGCCGGCATGGACATCCCAGCTCAGGATGGTGTTAGACTCGACACGTCAGACAGCCTGTGCAAAATTTGGTCAGATTGGAGCCACTTTTTTTTCTAAAAGTGCCAGGGCTGCAGATATTTCATATGTTGTCGCCACTGCCAAATGGGGCGTGGCGGCCTCATTTCGGGCCCCCTAGCCCCTTGGGTTGCAGCGTAAGGGGCGCTTGAATTGTTGACCCAAGTGTCAAAAAGTTTCCCAACTGGACGCTCCAGCTGCAAAATCCCTCGTTAAGGCCTTTTGGCCAGATCAAGCATCCCCCGTGGGATTCGAGGGTAAGGCGCGCATGTGTTCCCGAACATCGCCAACGGTCCGCTTTGTCCCCATTCAAGTGATGCCAAGTGTCGACTACATTGACACCGTGTCACGTTTTTGACAATGGCAATACCTTGCAATTCATTTTTCCGTCCAAACGGGAACATAATCCTTATCCAGGTCATGACACCACTGTAACCGGCTGCTCCTGAGTATGTACTGCACGGTGCTGAATCGGACCGGTGACCTCAGGTACGGTGTCGGTTATTGAGCTTTTATCACTGCACAGCCTCGCTGGCGTCTGTCACACAATGTTATTTGTTAAATGGTGAATGTTCTGTACTTGTACATCGCGTTCCTGATCTTCCAACCACTCAAAGCGCTTTTACACTACGTCACATTCACTGCACGGCCCGGAATTGAACTGCCGACGTCGGTGCGTGAGTCGGACACGCTGACGAGGAGGCTTAAACCCATGCATCATGTAAAGTGTTGGGTAGTGAGGTTTTCTCACAGCACAACCTTGCTGGCTTCCGTCACACTCACCCCCGTAAACCTCGCTCCCATCCGAGTCACGGCCCCAGTGTAACCGGCTTCTTCTGAATACGTACTGCACGGCCCTGCATCGGACCGGCGACCTGAAAAAAATTGCATGTAAAAGGAACACCGAAGTTGCACTTGAATGTAATAAAGAAGTTACTTTTTTTTTTTTTTTACAGAAATAGGATGCACGTTGCTGAGTAGCACTGTGCCCAAGATAAATTTCCCCTCTACGACAATAAAGTGTCTATTCTATTCTCTATGCTATTATTTTTACCAGGGAGGCCAGAGGTCAACCGATGATTTTTTTAGCCACAAGCTTATTTTCTTACCAGTGCTGTCGTGTTAGCAGGAAGAGATCTTCTGAGAAAAACTGCAACTAAACCAACACTTGGGTCTTATACACATCATCAAAGGCATTCGACCTTTGATGATGTCATGACATTCAAATTCAAAGTAAAAAAAGAATTTAAAAGAAAACATTCTAACCTTTGGGACTTCTTTTAGGTCTTATTAGAAACTTGTTAACATTCAAAATTCAGATGGGGATGTGTTAATAGTCATACTTAATATTACCATGATTCCATTTGTCAACTCAATTGTCAGAAATT
>NW_024041342.1:0-23934 GCF_014851395.1 Micropterus salmoides
AATAAGACTCAATAACCGACACCGTACATGAGGTCACCGGTCCGATTCAGCACCGTGCAGTACATACCTCAGGAGCAGCCGGTACAGTGGTGTCATGACCTGGATAAGGATATGTTCCCGTTGGACGGAAAAATGAATTGCAAGGTATTGCCATTGTCAAAAACGTGACACGGTGTCAATGTAGTCGACACTTGGCATCACTTGAATGGGGACAAAGCGGACCGTTGGCGATGTTCGGGAACACATGCGCGCCTTACCCCCGAATCCCACGGGGGGTGCTTGATCTGGCCAAAAGGCCTTAACGAGGGATTTTGCAGCGGAGCGTCCAGTTGGGAAACTTTTTGACACTTGGGTCAACATTCAAGCGCCCCTTACGCTGCAACCCAAGGGGCTAGGGGGCCCGAAATGAGGGCCGCCCGCCCCATTTGCGCAGTGGCGACAACATATGAAATATCTGCAGCCCTGGCACTTTAGAAAAAAAAGTGGCTCCAATCTGACCAAATTTTGCACAGGCTGTCTGACGTGTCGAGTCTAACACATCCTGAGCTGGGATGTCCATGCCGGCCCAAGAAATTCTGGACATCTTGCTTAAAATTTGACCACGTGACCTTATTCTAGGCCTGGCCAACTACCTGTGTTCCAAATTTGGGGTCTCTGGGACGTTTCTGTGGAAGTTACGGACTTTGAATGTTGGAAAAATATGTGTCCCAATTGTCAATTTTGACATAAGGGACACCTGGCGACCTTTTGAAATTTGGGCAGGTATTTGGGCACCTTGGAATGCACCCAGGGACACCAAATTGATGTCAGGTGTTCACTGTTACACCTAATTTCAGGCACTGAAAGCTGCAGCCGTCGAACTGCTGTTTAAGGTGTAGGAATCTGGCCAAATGACCTCAACGAGGCCTTCTGAACCGTGAGGGTCCATTTGGGAACCTTTCTGACAATTGAGTTGACAAATGGAATCATGGTAATTTATTAAGTATGACTATTAACCACATCCCCATTCTGAATTTTGAATGTTAACAAGTTTCTAATAAGACCTAAAAGAAGTCCCAAAGGTTAGAATGTTTTCTTTTAAATTCTTTTTTTACTTTGAATTTTGAATGTCATGACATCATCAAAGTATGACTATTAACCACATCCCATTCTGAATTTTGAATGTTAACAAGTTTCTAATAAGACCTAAAAGAAGTCCCAAAGGTTAGAATGTTTTCTTTTAAATTCTTTTTTTTACTTTGAATTTGAATGTCATGACATCATCAAAGGTCGAATGCCTTTGATGATGTGTATAAGACCCAAGTGTTGGTTTAGTTGCAGTTTTTCTCAGAAGATCTCTTCCTGCTAACACGACAGCACTGGTAAGAAAATAAGCTTGTGGCTAAAAAAATCATCGGTTGACCTCTGGCCTCCCTGGTAAAAATAATAGCATAGAGAATAGAATAGACACTTTATTGTCGTAGAGGGGAAATTTATCTTGGGCACAGTGCTACTCAGGAACGTGCATCCTATTTGTGTAAAAAAATAAAAAAAAGTAACTTATTTATTACATTCAAGTGCAACTTCGGTGTTCCTTTTACATGCAATTTTTTTCAGGTCGCCGGTTCGATGCAGGGCCGTGCAGTACGTATTCAGAAGAAGCCGGTTACACTGGGGCCGTGACTCGGATGGGAGCGAGGTTTACGGGGGTGAGTGTGACGGAAGCCAGCAAGGTTGTGCTGTGAGAAAACCTCACTACCCAACACTTTACATGATGCATGGGTTTAAGCCTCCTCGTCAGCGTGTCCGACTCACGCACCCGACGTCGGCAGTTCATTCCGGGCCGTGCAGTGAATGTGACGTAGTGTAAAAGCGCTTTGAGTGGTTGGAAGATCAGGAACGCGATGTACAAGTACAGAACATTCACCATTTAACAAATAACATTGTGTGACAGACGCCAGCGAGGCTGTGCAGTGATAAAAGCTCAATAACCGACACCGTACCTGAGGTCACCGGTCCGATTCAGCACCGTGCAGTACATACTCAGGAGCAGCCGGTTACAGTGGTGTCATGACCTGGATAAGGATTATGTTCCCGTTTGGACGGAAAAATGAATTGCAAGGTATTGCCATTGTCAAAAACGTGACACGGTGTCAATGTAGTCGACACTTGGCATCACTTGAATGGGACAAAGCGGACCGTTGGCGATGTTCGGGAACACATGCGCGCCTTACCCCCGAATCCCACGGGGGGTGCTTGATCTGGCCAAAAGGCCTTAACGAGGGATTTTGCAGCTGGAGCGTCCAGTTGGGAAACTTTTTGACACTTGGGTCAACAATTCAAGCGCCCCTTACGCTGCAACCCAAGGGGCTAGGGGGCCCGAAAGAGGCCGCCACGCCCCATTTGGCAGTGGCGACAACATATGAAATATCTGCAGCCCTGGCACTTTTAGAAAAAAAAGTGGCTCCAATCTGACCAAATTTTGCACAGGCTGTCTGACGTGTCGAGTCTAACACCATCCTGAGCTGGGATGTCCATGGGCCCAAAGAAATTCTAGACATCTTGCTTAAAATTTGACCACGTGACCTTATTCTAGGCCTGGCCAACTACCTGTGTTCCAAATTTGGGGTCTCTGGGACGTTTCTGTGAGAAGTTACGGACTTTTGAATGTTGGAAAAATATGTGTCCCAATTGTCAATTTTGACATAAGGGACACCTGGCGACCTTTTGAAATTTGGGCAGGTATTTGGGCACCTTGGAATGCACCCAGGGACACCAAATTGATGTCAGGTGTTCACTGTTACACCTAATTTCAGGCACTGAAAGCTGCAGCCGTCGAACTGCTGTTTAAGGTGTAGGAATCTGGCCAAATGACCTCAACGAGGCCTTCTGAACCGTGAGGGTCCATTTGGGAACCTTTCTGACAATTGAGTTGACAAATGGAATCATGGTAATTTATTAAGTATGACTATTAACCACATCCCCATTCTGAATTTTGAATGTTAACAAGTTTCTAATAAGACCTAAAAGAAGTCCCAAAGGTTAGAATGTTTTCTTTAAATTCTTTTTTTTACTTTGAATTTTGAATGTCATGACATCATCAAAGTATGACTATTAACCACATCCCATTCTGAATTTTGAATGTTAACAAGTTTCTAATAAGACCTAAAAGAATCCCAAAGGTTAGAATGTTTTCTTTTAAATTCTTTTTTTACTTTGAATTTTGAATGTCATGACATCATCAAAGGTCGAATGCCTTTGATGATGTGTGTATAAGACCCAAGTGTTGGTTTAGTTGCAGTTTTCTCAGAAGATCTCTTCCTGCTAACACGACAGCACTGGTAAGAAAATAAGCTTGTGGCTAAAAAAATCATCGGTTGACCTCTGGCCTCCCTGGTAAAAATAATAGCATAGAGAATAGAATAGACACTTTATTGTCGTAGAGGGGAAATTTATCTTGGGCACAGTGCTACTCAGCAACGTGCATCCTATTTGTGTAAAAAAATAAAAAAAAGTAACTTATTTATTACATTCAAGTGCAACTTCGGTGTTCCTTTTACATGCAATTTTTTTCAGGTCGCCGGTCCGATGCAGGGCCGTGCAGTACGTATTCAGAAGAAGCCGGTTACACTGGGGCCGTGACTCGGATGGGAGCGAGGTTTACGGGGGTGAGTGTGACGGAAGCCAGCAAGGTTGTGCTGTGAGAAAACCTCACTACCCAACACTTTACATGATGCATGGGTTTAAGCCTCCTCGTCAGCGTGTCCGACTCACGCACCCGACGTCGGCAGTTCAATTCCGGGCCGTGCAGTGAATGTGACGTAGTGTAAAAGCGCTTTGAGTGGTTGGAAGATCAGGAACGCGATGTACAAGTACAGAACATTCACCATTTAACAAATAACATTGTGTGACAGACGCCAGCGAGGCTGTGCAGTGATAAAAGCTCAATAACCGACACCGTACCTGAGGTCACCGGTCCGATTCAGCACCGTGCAGTACATACTCAGGAGCAGCCGGTTACAGTGGTGTCATGACCTGGATAAGGATTATGTTCCCGTTTGGACGGAAAAATGAATTGCAAGGTATTGCCATTGTCAAAAACGTGACACGGTGTCAATGTAGTCGACACTTGGCATCACTTGAATGGGGACAAAGCGGACCGTTGGCGATGTTCGGGAACACATGCGCGCCTTACCCTCGAATCCCACGGGGGATGCTTGATCTGGCCAAAAGGCCTTAACGAGGGATTTTGCAGCTGGAGCGTCCAGTTGGGAAACTTTTTGACACTTGGGTCAACAATTCAAGCGCCCCTTACGCTGCAACCCAAGGGGCTAGGGGGCCCGAAATGAGGCCGCCACGCCCCATTTGGCAGTGGCGACAACATATGAAATATCTGCAGCCCTGGCACTTTTAGAAAAAAAAGTGGCTCCAATCTGACCAAATTTTGCACAGGCTGTCTGACGTGTCGAGTCTAACACCATCCTGAGCTGGGATGTCCATGCCGGCCCAAAGAAATTCTGGACATCTTGCTTAAAATTTGACCACGTGACCTTATTCTAGGCCTGGCCAACTACCTGTGTTCCAAATTTGGGGTCTCTGGGACGTTTCTGTGAGAAGTTACGGACTTTTGAATGTTGGAAAAATATGTGTCCCAATTGTCAATTTTGACATAAGGGACACCTGGCGACCTTTTGAAATTTGGGCAGGTATTTGGGCACCTTGGAATGCACCCAGGGACACCAAATTGATGTCAGGTGTTCACTGTTACACCTAATTTCAGGCACTGAAAGCTGCAGCCGTCGAACTGCTGTTTAAGGTGTAGAATCTGGCCAAATGACCTCAACGAGGCCTTCTGAACCGTGAGGGTCCATTTGGGAAACTTTCTGACAATTGAGTTGACAAATGGAATCATGGTAATTTATTAAGTATGACTATTAACCACATCCCCATTCTGAATTTTGAATGTTAACAAGTTTCTAATAAGACCTAAAAGAAGTCCCAAAGGTTAGAATGTTTTCTTTTAAATTCTTTTTTTTACTTTGAATTTTGAATGTCATGACATCATCAAAGGTCGAATGCCTTTGATGATGTGTGTATAAGACCCAAGTGTTGGTTTAGTTGCAGTTTTTCTCAGAAGACCTCTTCCTGCTAACACGACAGCACTGGTAAGAAAATAAGCTTGTGGCTAAAAAAATCATCGGTTGACCTCTGGCCTCCCTGGTAAAAATAATAGCATAGAGAATAGAATAGACACTTTATTGTCGTAGAGGGGAAATTTATCTTGGGCACAGTGCTACTCAGCAACGTGCATCCTATTTCTTTAAAAAAAAAAAAAGTAACTTCTTATTACATTCAAGTGCAACTTCGGTGTTCCTTTTACATGCAATTTTTTTCAGGTCGCCGGTCCGATGCAGGGCCGTGCAGTACGTATTCAGAAGAAGCCGGTTACACTGGGGCCGTGACTCGGATGGGAGCGAGGTTTACGGGGGTGAGTGTGACGGAAGCCAGCAAGGTTGTGCTGTGAGAAAACCTCACTACCCAACACTTTACATGATGCATGGGTTTAAGCCTCCTCGTCAGCGTGTCCGACTCACGCACCCGACGTCGGCAGTTCAATTCCGGGCCGTGCAGTGAATGTGACGTAGTGTAAAAGCGCTTTGAGTGGTTGGAAGATCAGGAACGCGATGTACAAGTACAGAACATTCACCATTTAACAAATAACATTGTGTGACAGACGCCAGCGAGGCTGTGCAGTGATAAAAGCTCAATAACCGACACCGTACCTGAGGTCACCGGTCCGATTCAGCACCGTGCAGTACATACTCAGGAGCAGCCGGTTACAGTGGTGTCATGACCTGGATAAGGATTATGTTCCCGTTTGGACGGAAAAATGAATTGCAAGGTATTGCCATTGTCAAAAACGTGACACGGTGTCAATGTAGTCGACACTTGGCATCACTTGAATGGGGACAAAGCGGACCGTTGGCGATGTTCGGGAACACATGCGCGCCTTACCCTCGAATCCCACGGGGGATGCTTGATCTGGCCAAAAGGCCTTAACGAGGGATTTTGCAGCTGGAGCGTCCAGTTGGGAAACTTTTTGACACTTGGGTCAACAATTCAAGCGCCCCTTACGCTGCAACCCAAGGGGCTAGGGGGCCCGAAATGAGGCCGCCACGCCCCATTTGGCAGTGGCGACAACATATGAAATATCTGCAGCCCTGGCACTTTTAGAAAAAAAAGTGGCTCCAATCTGACCAAATTTTGCACAGGCTGTCTGACGTGTCGAGTCTAACACCATCCTGAGCTGGGATGTCCATGCCGGCCCAAAGAAATTCTAGACATCTTGCTTAAAATTTGACCACGTGACCTTATTCTAGGCCTGGCCAACTACCTGTGTTCCAAATTTGGGGTCTCTGGGACGTTTCTGTGAGAAGTTACGGACTTTTGAATGTTGGAAAAATATGTGTCCCAATTGTCAATTTTGACATAAGGGACACCTGGCGACCTTTTGAAATTTGGGCAGGTATTTGGGCACCTTGGAATGCACCCAGGGACACCAAATTGATGTCAGGCGTTCACTGTTACACCTAATTTCAGGCACTGAAAGCTGCAGCCGTCGAACTGCTGTTTAAGGTGTAGGAATCTGGCCAAATGACCTCAACGAGGCCTTCTGAACCGTGAGGGTCCATTTGGGAACCTTTCTGACAATTGAGTTGACAAATGGAATCATGGTAATTTATTAAGTATGACTATTAACCACATCCCCATTCTGAATTTTGAATGTTAACAAGTTTCTAATAAGACCTAAAAGAAGTCCCAAAGGTTAGAATGTTTTCTTTTAAATTCTTTTTTTTACTTTGAATTTTGAATGTCATGACATCATCAAAGGTCGAATGCCTTTGATGATGTGTGTATAAGACCCAAGTGTTGGTTTAGTTGCAGTTTTTCTCAGAAGATCTCTTCCTGCTAACACGACAGCACTGGTAAGAAAATAAGCTTGTGGCTAAAAAAATCATCGGTTGACCTCTGGCCTCCCTGGTAGAAATAATAGCATAGAGAATAGAATAGACACTTTATTGTCGTAGAGGGGAAATTTATCTTGGGCACAGTGCTACTCAGGAACGTGCATCCTATTTGTGTAAAAAAAAAAAAAAGTAACTTATTTATTACATTCAAGTGCAACTTCAGTGTTCCTTTTACATGCAATTTTTTTCAGGTCGCCGGTTCGATGCAGGGCCGTGCAGTACGTATTCAGAAGAAGCCGGTTACACTGGGGCCGTGACTCGGATGGGAGTGAGGTTTACGGGGGTGAGTGTGACGGTGTGCAAAGAAATTCTAGACATCTTGGATAAAATTGACCACGTGACCTTATTCTAGGCCTGGCCAACTACCTGTGTTCCAAATTTGGGGTCTCTGGGACGTTTCTGTGAGAAGTTATGGACTTTTGAATGTTGGAAAAATATGTGTCCCAATTGTCAATTTTGACATAAGGGACACCTGGCGACCTTTTGAAATTTGGCAGGTATTTGGGCACCTTGGAATGCACCCAGGGACACCAAATTGATGTCAGGCGTTCACTGTTACACCTAATTTCAGGCACTGAAAGCTGCAGCCGTCGAACTGCTGTTTAAGGTGTAGGAATCTGGCCAAATGACCTCAACGAGGCCTTCTGAACCGTGAGGGTCCATTTGGGAACCTTTCTGACAATTGAGTTGACAAATGGAATCATGGTAATTTATTAAGTATGACTATTAACCACATCCCCATTCTGAATTTTGAATGTTAACAAGTTTCTAATAAGACCTAAAAGAAGTCCCAAAGGTTAGAATGTTTTCTTTTAAATTCTTTTTTTTACTTTGAATTTTGAATGTCATGACATCATCAAAGGTCGAATGCCTTTGATGATGTGTGTATAAGACCCAAGTGTTGGTTTAGTTGCAGTTTTTCTCAGAAGATCTCTTCCTGCTAACACGACAGCACTGGTAAGAAAATAAGCTTGTGGCTAAAAAAATCATCGGTTGACCTCTGGCCTCCCTGGTAAAAATAATAGCATAGAGAATAGAATAGACACTTTATTGTCGTAGAGGGGAAATTTATCTTGGGCACAGTGCTACTCAGCAACGTGCATCCTATTTCTGTAAAAAAAAAAAAAGTAACTTATTTATTACATTCAAGTGCAACTTCGGTGTTCCTTTTACATGCAATTTTTTTCAGGTCGCCGGTCCGATGCAGGGCCGTGCAGTACGTATTCAGAAGAAGCCGGTTACACTGGGGCCGTGACTCGGATGGGAGCGAGGTTTACGGGGGTGAGTGTGACGGAAGCCAGCAAGGTTGTGCTGTGAGAAAACCTCACTACCCAACACTTTACATGATGCATGGGTTTAAGCCTCCTCGTCAGCGTGTCCGACTCACGCACCCGACGTCGGCAGTTCAATTCCGGGCCGTGCAGTGAATGTGACGTAGTGTAAAAGCGCTTTGAGTGGTTGGAAGATCAGGAACGCGATGTACAAGTACAGAACATTCACCATTTAACAAATAACATTGTGTGACAGACGCCAGCGAGGCTGTGCAGTGATAAAAGCTCAATAACCGACACCGTACCTGAGGTCACCGGTCCGATTCAGCACCGTGCAGTACATACTCAGGAGCAGCCGGTTACAGTGGTGTCATGACCTGGATAAGGATTATGTTCCCGTTTGGACGGAAAAATGAATTGCAAGGTATTGCCATTGTCAAAAACGTGACACGGTGTCAATGTAGTCGACACTTGGCATCACTTGAATGGGGACAAAGCGGACCGTTGGCGATGTTCGGGAACACATGCGCGCCTTACCCCCGAATCCCACGGGGGGTGCTTGATCTGGCCAAAAGGCCTTAACGAGGGATTTTGCAGCTGGAGCGTCCAGTTGGGAAACTTTTTGACACTTGGGTCAACAATTCAAGCGCCCCTTACGCTGCAACCCAAGGGGCTAGGGGGCCCGAAATGAGGCCGCCACGCCCCATTTGGCAGTGGCGACAACATATGAAATATCTGCAGCCCTGGCACTTTTAGAAAAAAAAGTGGCTCCAATCTGACCAAATTTTGCACAGGCTGTCTGACGTGTCGAGTCTAACACCATCCTGAGCTGGGATGTCCATGCCGGCCCAAAGAAATTCTGGACATCTTGCTTAAAATTTGACCACGTGACCTTATTCTAGGCCTGGCCAACTACCTGTGTTCCAAATTTGGGGTCTCTGGGACGTTTCTGTGAGAAGTTACGGACTTTTGAATGTTGGAAAAATATGTGTCCCAATTGTCAATTTTGACATAAGGGACACCTGGCGACCTTTTGAAATTTGGGCAGGTATTTGGGCACCTTGGAATGCACCCAGGGACACCAAATTGATGTCAGGTGTTCACTGTTACACCTAATTTCAGGCACTGAAAGCTGCAGCCGTCGAACTGCTGTTTAAGGTGTAGGAATCTGGCCAAATGACCTCAACGAGGCCTTCTGAACCGTGAGGGTCCATTTGGGAACCTTTCTGACAATTGAGTTGACAAATGGAATCATGGTAATTTATTAAGTATGACTATTAACCACATCCCCATTCTGAATTTTGAATGTTAACAAGTTTCTAATAAGACCTAAAAGAAGTCCCAAAGGTTAGAATGTTTTCTTTTAAATTCTTTTTTTTACTTTGAATTTTGAATGTCATGACATCATCAAAGGTCGAATGCCTTTGATGATGTGTGTATAAGACCCAAGTGTTGGTTTAGTTGCAGTTTTTCTCAGAAGATCTCTTCCTGCTAACACGACAGCACTGGTAAGAAAATAAGCTTGTGGCTAAAAAAATCATCGGTTGACCTCTGGCCTCCCTGGTAAAAATAATAGCATAGAGAATAGAATAGACACTTTATTGTCGTAGAGGGGAAATTTATCTTGGGCACAGTGCTACTCAGCAACGTGCATCCTATTTCTTAAAAAAAAAAAAAAGTAACTTATTTATTACATTCAAGTGCAACTTCGGTGTTCCTTTTACATGCAATTTTTTTCAGGTCGCCGGTCCGATGCAGGGCCGTGCAGTACGTATTCAGAAGAAGCCGGTTACACTGGGGCCGTGACTCGGATGGGAGCGAGGTTTACGGGGGTGAGTGTGACGGAAGCCAGCAAGGTTGTGCTGTGAGAAAACCTCACTACCCAACACTTTACATGATGCATGGGTTTAAGCCTCCTCGTCAGCGTGTCCGACTCACGCACCCGACGTCGGCAGTTCAATTCCGGGCCGTGCAGTGAATGTGACGTAGTGTAAAAGCGCTTTGAGTGGTTGGAAGATCAGGAACGCGATGTACAAGTACAGAACATTCACCATTTAACAAATAACATTGTGTGACAGACGCCAGCGAGGCTGTGCAGTGATAAAAGCTCAATAACCGACACCGTACCTGAGGTCACCGGTCCGATTCAGCACCGTGCAGTACATACTCAGGAGCAGCCGGTTACAGTGGTGTCATGACCTGGATAAGGATTATGTTCCCGTTTGGACGGAAAAATGAATTGCAAGGTATTGCCATTGTCAAAAACGTGACACGGTGTCAATGTAGTCGACACTTGGCATCACTTGAATGGGGACAAAGCGGACCGTTGGCGATGTTCGGGAACACATGCGCGCCTTACCCCCGAATCCCACGGGGGGTGCTTGATCTGGCCAAAAGGCCTTAACGAGGGATTTTGCAGCTGGAGCGTCCAGTTGGGAAACTTTTTGACACTTGGGTCAACAATTCAAGCGCCCCTTACGCTGCAACCCAAGGGGCTAGGGGGCCCGAAATGAGGCCGCCACGCCCCATTTGGCAGTGGCGACAACATATGAAATATCTGCAGCCCTGGCACTTTTAGAAAAAAAAGTGGCTCCAATCTGACCAAATTTTGCACAGGCTGTCTGACGTGTCGAGTCTAACACCATCCTGAGCTGGGATGTCCATGCCGGCCCAAAGAAATTCTGGACATCTTGCTTAAAATTTGACCACGTGACCTTATTCTAGGCCTGGCCAACTACCTGTGTTCCAAATTTGGGGTCTCTGGGACGTTTCTGTGAGAAGTTACGGACTTTTGAATGTTGGAAAAATATGTGTCCCAATTGTCAATTTTGACATAAGGGACACCTGGCGACCTTTTGAAATTTGGGCAGGTATTTGGGCACCTTGGAATGCACCCAGGGACACCAAATTGATGTCAGGTGTTCACTGTTACACCTAATTTCAGGCACTGAAAGCTGCAGCCGTCGAACTGCTGTTTAAGGTGTAGGAATCTGGCCAAATGACCTCAACGAGGCCTTCTGAACCGTGAGGGTCCATTTGGGAACCTTTCTGACAATTGAGTTGACAAATGGAATCATGGTAATTTATTAAGTATGACTATTAACCACATCCCCATTCTGAATTTTGAATGTTAACAAGTTTCTAATAAGACCTAAAAGAAGTCCCAAAGGTTAGAATGTTTTCTTTTAAATTCTTTTTTTACTTTGAATTTTGAATGTCATGACATCATCAAAGGTCGAATGCCTTTGATGATGTGTGTATAAGACCCAAGTGTTGGTTTAGTTGCAGTTTTTCTCAGAAGATCTCTTCCTGCTAACACGACAGCACTGGTAAGAAAATAAGCTTGTGGCTAAAAAAATCATCGGTTGACCTCTGGCCTCCCTGGTAAAAATAATAGCATAGAGAATAGAATAGACACTTTATTGTCGTAGAGGGGAAATTTATCTTGGGCACAGTGCTACTCAGCAACGTGCATCCTATTTCTTAAAAAAAAAAAAAAGTAACTTATTTATTACATTCAAGTGCAACTTCGGTGTTCCTTTTACATGCAATTTTTTTCAGGTCGCCGGTCCGATGCAGGGCCGTGCAGTACGTATTCAGAAGAAGCCGGTTACACTGGGGCCGTGACTCGGATGGGAGCGAGGTTTACGGGGGTGAGTGTGACGGAAGCCAGCAAGGTTGTGCTGTGAGAAAACCTCACTACCCAACACTTTACATGATGCATGGGTTTAAGCCTCCTCGTCAGCGTGTCCGACTCACGCACCCGACGTCGGCAGTTCAATTCCGGGCCGTGCAGTGAATGTGACGTAGTGTAAAAGCGCTTTGAGTGGTTGGAAGATCAGGAACGCGATGTACAAGTACAGAACATTCACCATTTAACAAATAACATTGTGTGACAGACGCCAGCGAGGCTGTGCAGTGATAAAAGCTCAATAACCGACACCGTACCTGAGGTCACCGGTCCGATTCAGCACCGTGCAGTACATACTCAGGAGCAGCCGGTTACAGTGGTGTCATGACCTGGATAAGGATTATGTTCCCGTTTGGACGGAAAAATGAATTGCAAGGTATTGCCATTGTCAAAAACGTGACACGGTGTCAATGTAGTCGACACTTGGCATCACTTGAATGGGGACAAAGCGGACCGTTGGCGATGTTCGGGAACACATGCGCGCCTTACCCCCGAATCCCACGGGGGGTGCTTGATCTGGCCAAAAGGCCTTAACGAGGGATTTTGCAGCTGGAGCGTCCAGTTGGGAAACTTTTTGACACTTGGGTCAACAATTCAAGCGCCCCTTACGCTGCAACCCAAGGGGCTAGGGGGCCCGAAATGAGGCCGCCACGCCCCATTTGGCAGTGGCGACAACATATGAAATATCTGCAGCCCTGGCACTTTTAGAAAAAAAAGTGGCTCCAATCTGACCAAATTTTGCACAGGCTGTCTGACGTGTCGAGTCTAACACCATCCTGAGCTGGGATGTCCATGCCGGCCCAAAGAAATTCTAGACATCTTGCTTAAAATTTGACCACGTGACCTTATTCTAGGCCTGGCCAACTACCTGTGTTCCAAATTTGGGGTCTCTGGGACGTTTCTGTGAGAAGTTACGGACTTTTGAATGTTGGAAAAATATGTGTCCCAATTGTCAATTTTGACATAAGGGACACCTGGCGACCTTTTGAAATTTGGGCAGGTATTTGGGCACCTTGGAATGCACCCAGGGACACCAAATTGATGTCAGGTGTTCACTGTTACACCTAATTTCAGGCACTGAAAGCTGCAGCCGTCGAACTGCTGTTTAAGGTGTAGGAATCTGGCCAAATGACCTCAACGAGGCCTTCTGAACCGTGAGGGTCCATTTGGGAACCTTTCTGACAATTGAGTTGACAAATGGAATCATGGTAATTTATTAAGTATGACTATTAACCACATCCCCATTCTGAATTTTGAATGTTAACAAGTTTCTAATAAGACCTAAAAGAAGTCCCAAAGGTTAGAATGTTTTCTTTTAAATTCTTTTTTTTACTTTGAATTTTGAATGTCATGACATCATCAAAGTATGACTGAATTTTGAATGTTAACAAGTTTCTAATAAGACCTAAAAGAAGTCCCAAAGGTTAGAATGTTTTCTTTTAAATTCTTTTTTTACTTTGAATTTTGAATGTCATGACATCATCAAAGGTCGAATGCCTTTGATGATGTGTATAAGACCCAAGTGTTGGTTTAGTTGCAGTTTTTCTCAGAAGATCTCTTCCTGCTAACACGACAGCACTGGTAAGAAAATAAGCTTGTGGCTAAAAAAATCATCGGTTGACCTCTGGCCTCCCTGGTAAAAATAATAGCATAGAGAATAGAATAGACACTTTATTGTCGTAGAGGGGAAATTTATCTTGGGCACAGTGCTACTCAGCAACGTGCATCCTATTTCTGTAAAAAAAAAAAAAAGTAACTTATTTATTACATTCAAGTGCAACTTCGGTGTTCCTTTTACATGCAATTTTTTTCAGGTCGCCGGTCCGATGCAGGGCCGTGCAGTACGTATTCAGAAGAAGCCGGTTACACTGGGGCCGTGACTCGGATGGGAGCGAGGTTTACGGGGGTGAGTGTGACGGAAGCCAGCAAGGTTGTGCTGTGAGAAAACCTCACTACCCAACACTTTACATGATGCATGGGTTTAAGCCTCCTCGTCAGCGTGTCCGACTCACGCACCCGACGTCGGCAGTTCAATTCCGGGCCGTGCAGTGAATGTGACGTAGTGTAAAAGCGCTTTGAGTGGTTGGAAGATCAGGAACGCGATGTACAAGTACAGAACATTCACCATTTAACAAATAACATTGTGTGACAGACGCCAGCGAGGCTGTGCAGTGATAAAAGCTCAATAACCGACACCGTACCTGAGGTCACCGGTCCGATTCAGCACCGTGCAGTACATACTCAGGAGCAGCCGGTTACAGTGGTGTCATGACCTGGATAAGGATTATGTTCCCGTTTGGACGGAAAAATGAATTGCAAGGTATTGCCATTGTCAAAAACGTGACACGGTGTCAATGTAGTCGACACTTGGCATCACTTGAATGGGGACAAAGCGGACCGTTGGCGATGTTCGGGAACACATGCGCGCCTTACCCCCGAATCCCACGGGGGGTGCTTGATCTGGCCAAAAGGCCTTAACGAGGGATTTTGCAGCTGGAGCGTCCAGTTGGGAAACTTTTTGACACTTGGGTCAACAATTCAAGCGCCCCTTACGCTGCAACCCAAGGGGCTAGGGGGCCCGAAATGAGGCCGCCACGCCCCATTTGGCAGTGGCGACAACATATGAAATATCTGCAGCCCTGGCACTTTTAGAAAAAAAAGTGGCTCCAATCTGACCAAATTTTGCACAGGCTGTCTGACGTGTCGAGTCTAACACCATCCTGAGCTGGGATGTCCATGCCGGCCCAAAGAAATTCTAGACATCTTGCTTAAAATTTGACCACGTGACCTTATTCTAGGCCTGGCCAACTACCTGTGTTCCAAATTTGGGGTCTCTGGGACGTTTCTGTGAGAAGTTACGGACTTTTGAATGTTGGAAAAATATGTGTCCCAATTGTCAATTTTGACATAAGGGACACCTGGCGACCTTTTGAAATTTGGGCAGGTATTTGGGCACCTTGGAATGCACCCAGGGACACCAAATTGATGTCAGGTGTTCACTGTTACACCTAATTTCAGGCACTGAAAGCTGCAGCCGTCGAACTGCTGTTTAAGGTGTAGGAATCTGGCCAAATGACCTCAACGAGGCCTTCTGAACCGTGAGGGTCCATTTGGGAACTTTCTGACAATTGAGTTGACAAATGGAATCATGGTAATTTATTAAGTATGACTATTAACCACATCCCCATTCTGAATTTTGAATGTTAACAAGTTTCTAATAAGACCTAAAAGAATCCCAAAGGTTAGAATGTTTTCTTTTAAATTCTTTTTTTACTTTGAATTTTGAATGTCATGACATCATCAAAGTATGACTATTAACCAAATCCCCATTCTGAATTTTGAATGTTAACAAGTTTCTAATAAGACCTAAAAGAAGTCCCAAAGGTTAGAATGTTTTCTTTTAAATTCTTTTTTTACTTTGAATTTTGAATGTCATGACATCATCAAAGGTCGAATGCCTTTGATGATGTGTGTATAAGACCCAAGTGTTGGTTTAGTTGCAGTTTTTCTCAGAAGATCTCTTCCTGCTAACACGACAGCACTGGTAAGAAAATAAGCTTGTGGCTAAAAAAATCATCGGTTGACCTCTGGCCTCCCTGGTAAAAATAATAGCATAGAGAATAGAATAGACACTTTATTGTCGTAGAGGGGAAATTTATCTTGGGCACAGTGCTACTCAGGAACGTGCATCCTATTTGTGTAAAAAAATAAAAAAAAGTAACTTATTTATTACATTCAAGTGCAACTTCGGTGTTCCTTTTACATGCAATTTTTTTCAGGTCGCCGGTTCGATGCAGGGCCGTGCAGTACGTATTCAGAAGAAGCCGGTTACACTGGGGCCGTGACTCGGATGGGAGTGAGGTTTACGGGGGTGAGTGTGACGGTGTGCAAAGAAATTCTAGACATCTTGGATAAAATTTGACCACGTGACCTTATTCTAGGCCTGGCCAACTACCTGTGTTCCAAATTTGGGGTCTCTGGGACGTTTCTGTGAGAAGTTATGGACTTTTGAATGTTGGAAAAATATGTGTCCCAATTGTCAATTTTGACATAAGGGACACCTGGCGACCTTTTGAAATTTGGCAGGTATTTGGGCACCTTGGAATGCACCCAGGGACACCAATTGATGTCAGGTGTTCACTGTTACACCTAATTTCAGGCACTGAAAGCTGCAGCCGTCGAACTGCTGTTTAAGGTGTAGGAATCTGGCCAAATGACCTCAACGAGGCCTTCTGAACCGTGAGGGTCCATTTGGGAACTTTCTGACAATTGAGTTGACAAATGGAATCATGGTAATTTATTAAGTATGACTATTAACCACATCCCCATTCTGAATTTTGAATGTTAACAAGTTTCTAATAAGACCTAAAAGAAGTCCCAAAGGTTAGAATGTTTTCTTTTAATTCTTTTTTTACTTTGAATTTTGAATGTCATGACATCATCAAAGGTCGAATGCCTTTGATGATGTGTGTATAAGACCCAAGTGTTGGTTTAGTTGCAGTTTTTCTCAGAAGATCTCTTCCTGCTAACACGACAGCACTGGTAAGAAAATAAGCTTGTGGCTAAAAAAATCATCGGTTGACCTCTGGCCTCCCTGGTAAAAATAATAGCATAGAGAATAGAATAGACACTTTATTGTCGTAGAGGGGAAATTTATCTTGGGCACAGTGCTACTCAGGAACGTGCATCCTATTTGTGTAAAAAAATAAAAAAAAGTAACTTATTTATTACATTCAAGTGCAACTTCGGTGTTCCTTTTACATGCAATTTTTTTCAGGTCGCCGGTCCGATGCAGGGCCGTGCAGTACGTATTCAGAAGAAGCCGGTTACACTGGGGCCGTGACTCGGATGGGAGCGAGGTTTACGGGGGTGAGTGTGACGGAAGCCAGCAAGGTTGTGCTGTGAGAAAACCTCACTACCCAACACTTTACATGATGCATGGGTTTAAGCCTCCTCGTCAGCGTGTCCGACTCACGCACCCGACGTCGGCAGTTCAATTCCGGGCCGTGCAGTGAATGTGACGTAGTGTAAAAGCGCTTTGAGTGGTTGGAAGATCAGGAACGCGATGTACAAGTACAGAACATTCACCATTTAACAAATAACATTGTGTGACAGACGCCAGCGAGGCTGTGCAGTGATAAAAGCTCAATAACCGACACCGTACCTGAGGTCACCGGTCCGATTCAGCACCGTGCAGTACATACTCAGGAGCAGCCGGTTACAGTGGTGTCATGACCTGGATAAGGATTATGTTCCCGTTTGGACGGAAAAATGAATTGCAAGGTATTGCCATTGTCAAAAACGTGACACGGTGTCAATGTAGTCGACACTTGGCATCACTTGAATGGGGACAAAGCGGACCGTTGGCGATGTTCGGGAACACATGCGCGCCTTACCCCGAATCCCACGGGGGGTGCTTGATCTGGCCAAAAGGCCTTAACGAGGGATTTTGCAGCTGGAGCGTCCAGTTGGGAAACTTTTTGACACTTGGGTCAACAATTCAAGCGCCCCTTACGCTGCAACCCAAGGGGCTAGGGGGCCCGAAATGAGGCCGCCACGCCCCATTTGGCAGTGGCGACAACATATGAAATATCTGCAGCCCTGGCACTTTTAGAAAAAAAGTGGCTCCAATCTGACCAAATTTTGCACAGGCTGTCTGACGTGTCGAGTCTAACACCATCCTGAGCTGGGATGTCCATGCCGGCCCAAAGAAATTCTAGACATCTTGCTTAAAATTTGACCACGTGACCTTATTCTAGGCCTGGCCAACTACCTGTGTTCCAAATTTGGGGTCTCTGGGACGTTTCTGTGAGAAGTTACGGACTTTTGAATGTTGGAAAAATATGTGTCCCAATTGTCAATTTTGACATAAGGGACACCTGGCGACCTTTTGAAATTTGGGCAGGTATTTGGGCACCTTGGAATGCACCCAGGGACACCAAATTGATGTCAGGTGTTCACTGTTACACCTAATTTCAGGCACTGAAAGCTGCAGCCGTCGAACTGCTGTTTAAGGTGTAGGAATCTGGCCAAATGACCTCAACGAGGCCTTCTGAACCGTGAGGGTCCATTTGGGAACCTTTCTGACAATTGAGTTGACAAATGGAATCATGGTAATTTATTAAGTATGACTATTAACCACATCCCCATTCTGAATTTTGAATGTTAACAAGTTTCTAATAAGACCTAAAAGAAGTCCCAAAGGTTAGAATGTTTTCTTTTAAATTCTTTTTTTTACTTTGAATTTTGAATGTCATGACATCATCAAAGGTCGAATGCCTTTGATGATGTGTGTATAAGACCCAAGTGTTGGTTTAGTTGCAGTTTTTCTCAGAAGATCTCTTCCTGCTAACACGACAGCACTGGTAAGAAAATAAGCTTGTGGCTAAAAAAATCATCGGTTGACCTCTGGCCTCCCTGGTAAAAATAATAGCATAGAGAATAGAATAGACACTTTATTGTCGTAGAGGGGAAATTTATCTTGGGCACAGTGCTACTCAGCAACGTGCATCCTATTTTTTAAAAAAAAAAAAAGTAACTTCTTTATTACATTCAAGTGCAACTTCGTGTTCCTTTTACATGCAATTTTTTCAGGTCGCCGGTCCGATGCAGGGCCGTGCAGTACGTATTCAGAAGAAGCCGGTTACACTGGGGCCGTGACTCGGATGGGAGCGAGGTTTACGGGGGTGAGTGTGACGGAAGCCAGCAAGGTTGTGCTGTGAGAAAACCTCACTACCCAACACTTTACATGATGCATGGGTTTAAGCCTCCTCGTCAGCGTGTCCGACTCACGCACCCGACGTCGGCAGTTCAATTCCGGGCCGTGCAGTGAATGTGACGTAGTGTAAAAGCGCTTTGAGTGGTTGGAAGATCAGGAACGCGATGTACAAGTACAGAACATTCACCATTTAACAAATAACATTGTGTGACAGACGCCAGCGAGGCTGTGCAGTGATAAAAGCTCAATAACCGACACCGTACCTGAGGTCACCGGTCCGATTCAGCACCGTGCAGTACATACTCAGGAGCAGCCGGTTACAGTGGTGTCATGACCTGGATAAGGATTATGTTCCCGTTTGGACGGAAAAATGAATTGCAAGGTATTGCCATTGTCAAAAACGTGACACGGTGTCAATGTAGTCGACACTTGGCATCACTTGAATGGGGACAAAGCGGACCGTTGGCGATGTTCGGGAACACATGCGCGCCTTACCCCGAATCCCACGGGGGTGCTTGATCTGGCCAAAAGGCCTTAACGAGGGATTTTGCAGCTGGAGCGTCCAGTTGGGAAACTTTTTGACACTTGGGTCAACAATTCAAGCGCCCCTTACGCTGCAACCCAAGGGGCTAGGGGGCCCGAAATGAGGCCGCCACGCCCCATTTGGCAGTGGCGACAACATATGAAATATCTGCAGCCCTGGCACTTTTAGAAAAAAAGTGGCTCCAATCTGACCAAATTTTGCACAGGCTGTCTGACGTGTCGAGTCTAACACCATCCTGAGCTGGGATGTCCATGCCGGCCCAAGAAATTCTGGACATCTTGCTTAAAATTTGACCACGTGACCTTATTCTAGGCCTGGCCAACTACCTGTGTTCCAAATTTGGGGTCTCTGGGACGTTTCTGTGAGAAGTTACGGACTTTTGAATGTTGGAAAAATATGTGTCCCAATTGTCAATTTTGACATAAGGGACACCTGGCGACCTTTTGAAATTTGGGCAGGTATTTGGGCACCTTGGAATGCACCCAGGGACACCAAATTGATGTCAGGTGTTCACTGTTACACCTAATTTCAGGCACTGAAAGCTGCAGCCGTCGAACTGCTGTTTAAGGTGTAGGAATCTGGCCAAATGACCTCAACGAGGCCTTCTGAACCGTGAGGGTCCATTTGGGAACCTTTCTGACAATTGAGTTGACAAATGGAATCATGGTAATTTATTAAGTATGACTATTAACCACATCCCCATTCTGAATTTTGAATGTTAACAAGTTTCTAATAAGACCTAAAAGAAGTCCCAAAGGTTAGAATGTTTTCTTTTAAATTCTTTTTTTACTTTGAATTTTGAATGTCATGACATCATCAAAGGTCGAATGCCTTTGATGATGTGTGTATAAGACCCAAGTGTTGGTTTAGTTGCAGTTTTTCTCAGAAGATCTCTTCCTGCTAACACGACAGCACTGGTAAGAAAATAAGCTTGTGGCTAAAAAAATCATCGGTTGACCTCTGGCCTCCCTGGTAAAAATAATAGCATAGAGAATAGAATAGACACTTTATTGTCGTAGAGGGGAAATTTATCTTGGGCACAGTGCTACTCAGCAACGTGCATCCTATTTCTTTAAAAAAAAAAAAAGTAACTTCTTTATTACATTCAAGTGCAACTTCGGTGTTCCTTTTACATGCAATTTTTTTCAGGTCGCCGGTCCGATGCAGGGCCGTGCAGTACGTATTCAGAAGAAGCCGGTTACACTGGGGCCGTGACTCGGATGGGAGCGAGGTTTACGGGGGTGAGTGTGACGGAAGCCAGCAAGGTTGTGCTGTGAGAAAACCTCACTACCCAACACTTTACATGATGCATGGGTTTAAGCCTCCTCGTCAGCGTGTCCGACTCACGCACCCGACGTCGGCAGTTCAATTCCGGGCCGTGCAGTGAATGTGACGTAGTGTAAAAGCGCTTTGAGTGGTTGGAAGATCAGGAACGCGATGTACAAGTACAGAACATTCACCATTTAACAAATAACATTGTGTGACAGACGCCAGCGAGGCTGTGCAGTGATAAAAGCTCAATAACCGACACCGTACCTGAGGTCACCGGTCCGATTCAGCACCGTGCAGTACATACTCAGGAGCAGCCGGTTACAGTGGTGTCATGACCTGGATAAGGATTATGTTCCCGTTTGGACGGAAAAATGAATTGCAAGGTATTGCCATTGTCAAAAACGTGACACGGTGTCAATGTAGTCGACACTTGGCATCACTTGAATGGGGACAAAGCGGACCGTTGGCGATGTTCGGGAACACATGCGCGCCTTACCCCCGAATCCCACGGGGGGTGCTTGATCTGGCCAAAAGGCCTTAACGAGGGATTTTGCAGCTGGAGCGTCCAGTTGGGAAACTTTTTGACACTTGGGTCAACAATTCAAGCGCCCCTTACGCTGCAACCCAAGGGGCTAGGGGGCCCGAAATGAGGCCGCCACGCCCCATTTGGCAGTGGCGACAACATATGAAATATCTGCAGCCCTGGCACTTTTAGAAAAAAAAGTGGCTCCAATCTGACCAAATTTTGCACAGGCTGTCTGACGTGTCGAGTCTAACACCATCCTGAGCTGGGATGTCCATGCCGGCCCAAAGAAATTCTGGACATCTTGCTTAAATTTGACCACGTGACCTTATTCTAGGCCTGGCCAACTACCTGTGTTCCAAATTTGGGGTCTCTGGGACGTTTCTGTGAGAAGTTACGGACTTTTGAATGTTGGAAAAATATGTGTCCCAATTGTCAATTTTGACATAAGGGACACCTGGCGACCTTTTGAAATTTGGGCAGGTATTTGGGCACCTTGGAATGCACCCAGGGACACCAAATTGATGTCAGGTGTTCACTGTTACACCTAATTTCAGGCACTGAAAGCTGCAGCCGTCGAACTGCTGTTTAAGGTGTAGGAATCTGGCCAAATGACCTCAACGAGGCCTTCTGAACCGTGAGGGTCCATTTGGGAACCTTTCTGACAATGAGTTGACAAATGGAATCATGGTAATTTATTAAGTATGACTATTAACCACATCCCCATTCTGAATTTTGAATGTTAACAAGTTTCTAATAAGACCTAAAAGAAGTCCCAAAGGTTAGAATGTTTTCTTTTAAATTCTTTTTTTACTTTGAATTTTGAATGTCATGACATCATCAAAGGTCGAATGCCTTTGATGATGTGTGTATAAGACCCAAGTGTTGGTTTAGTTGCAGTTTTTCTCAGAAGATCTCTTCCTGCTAACACGACAGCACTGGTAAGAAAATAAGCTTGTGGCTAAAAAAATCATCGGTTGACCTCTGGCCTCCCTGGTAAAAATAATAGCATAGAGAATAGAATAGACACTTTATTGTCGTAGAGGGGAAATTTATCTTGGGCACAGTGCTACTCAGCAACGTGCATCCTATTTCTGTAAAAAAAAAAAAAAGTAACTTTTTATTACATTCAAGTGCAACTTCGTGTTCCTTTTACATGCAATTTTTTTCAGGTCGCCGGTCGATGCAGGGCCGTGCAGTACGTATTCAGAAGAAGCCGGTTACACTGGGGCCGTGACTCGGATGGGAGCGAGGTTTACGGGGTGAGTGTGACGGAAGCCAGCAAGGTTGTGCTGTGAGAAAACCTCACTACCCAACACTTTACATGATGCATGGGTTTAAGCCTCCTCGTCAGCGTGTCCGACTCACGCACCCGACGTCGGCAGTTCAATTCCGGGCCGTGCAGTGAATGTGACGTAGTGTAAAAGCGCTTTGAGTGGTTGGAAGATCAGGAACGCGATGTACAAGTACAGAACATTCACCATTTAACAAATAACATTGTGTGACAGACGCAGCGAGGCTGTGCAGTGATAAAGCTCAATAACCGACACCGTACCTGAGGTCACCGGTCCGATTCAGCACCGTGCAGTACATACTCAGGAGCAGCCGGTTACAGTGGTGTCATGACCTGGATAAGGATTATGTTCCCGTTTGGACGGAAAAATGAATTGCAAGGTATTGCCATTGTCAAAAACGTGACACGGTGTCAATGTAGTCGACACTTGGCATCACTTGAATGGGGACAAAGCGGACCGTTGGCGATGTTGGGGAACACATGCGCGCCTTACCCCCGAATCCCACGGGGGGTGCTTGATCTGGCCAAAAGGCCTTAACGAGGGATTTTGCAGCTGGAGCGTCCAGTTGGGAAACTTTTTGACACTTGGGTCAACAATTCAAGCGCCCCTTACGCTGCAACCCAAGGGGCTAGGGGCCCGAAATGAGGCCGCCACGCCCCATTTGGCAGTGGCGACAACATATGAAATATCTGCAGCCCTGGCACTTTTAGAAAAAAAGTGGCTCCAATCTGACCAAATTTTGCACAGGCTGTCTGACGTGTCGAGTCTAACACCATCCTGAGCTGGGATGTCCATGCCGGCCCAAAGAAATTCTGGACATCTTGCTTAAAATTTGACCACGTGACCTTATTCTAGGCCTGGCCAACTACCTGTGTTCCAAATTTGGGGTCTCTGGGACGTTTCTGTGAGAAGTTACGGACTTTTGAATGTTGGAAAAATATGTGTCCCAATTGTCAATTTTGACATAAGGGACACCTGGCGACCTTTTGAAATTTGGGCAGGTATTTGGGCACCTTGGAATGCACCCAGGGACACCAAATTGATGTCAGGTGTTCACTGTTACACCTAATTTCAGGCACTGAAAGCTGCAGCCGTCGAACTGCTGTTTAAGGTGTAGGAATCTGGCCAAATGACCTCAACGAGGCCTTCTGAACCGTGAGGGTCCATTTGGGAACCTTTCTGACAATTGAGTTGACAATGGAATCATGGTAATTTATTAGTATGACTATTACCACATCCCCATTCTGAATTTTGAATGTTAACAAGTTTCTAATAAGACCTAAAAGAAGTCCCAAAGGTTAGAATGTTTTCTTTTAATTCTTTTCTTTACTTTGAATTTTGAATGTCATGACATCATCAAAGGTCGAATGCCTTTGATGATGTGTGTATAGACCCAAGTGTTGGTTTAGTTGCAGTTTTTCTCAGAAGATCCTTCCTGCTAACACGACAGCACTGGTAAAAATACTTGTGGCTAAAAAAATCGGTTGACCTCTGGCCTCCCTGGTAAAATATACCTAGAGAATAGAATAGACACTTTATTGTCGTAGAGGGGAAATTTATCTTGGGCACAGTGCTACTCAGAACGTGCATCCTATTTGTTAAAAAAAAAAAAA
>NW_024041343.1:0-29246 GCF_014851395.1 Micropterus salmoides
ATTTGCGCTCAAGCTACTGATCCATAACTATGCCATACTGCTACAGACAGATTTGCTAACTTCACGTTTCTCAAGAGGAGCTGCCAATAATCAGAGGTTTCTCAGTGGGTGTGACACTGATGGGGAGAATCTGTTAGAAATGTGAACAGTTGTGGTAAACCATGGGCTTAGCTTAGGGCTGTTCCTCTCTCGGACGTCACCCAGCCACCGGGAGATGCCGGGGATGGCTAGCAGGAGCTACCTCAGGTCGGTCAGCACCGGCTACTAGGGGCTGGCTAACTACTGTAGCTAACGACTGATCTACCAAGGTGCAGAGCCAAACTTTTAAATCACTAAGCCTCGCCTTAAAGGCTATAAAAAGACTACACTTGTTATGTTATCATTACTGCTAAAGGAGGCGTAACTGAACATTTGACACACCAGCAAGAGAGCGAGAGGAGAGAGAGAAGCTATCTCTAGCTGCTAAGCTAAATTATGCTAGCGTTAGCTAGCAAAACTCTTGTAAACAACTGCGAGGTTTAAAGAGTCGCTTAAATGATGGAAAGAACTGTGAGTGCTTAAGCAGAACTACTGTAAGATTAAGTGTGTAGCGGATAGTTAGCCGCTATAATGAAGAATCTAACACATTAACTTGTTTTGATTTAGAGCAGCAATATACTTACTGCATACGTCAGCATGTCTGTCATCTCTCTCTATAATACATGATCAAAACAGAATAGTGAAACAATTGCACATTTGTATGTTTTCATCATCAGCATGTTGGCATGGTTCTTGTGAGCAGGTCAGCATGCTGATCCAAGCATTTATCTCAAAGCATCATTGTGGCTAACTCTTTGAGAATATTTTTGAATGAACACACTACATACTCAAAACCTGCTTAGATGTATGTAGTTTGGAATTAGGACACAGCGCAACATTGACTAATTGACACTTAAAAGAATGTTTGCTTAACAATATTAAAAACTATTGCCCCCAAAAATGAACATTTCTGAAAAACAATTCTGACAGTAGACAAAGAACAAGCAATAGACATAACGAGGAGGTTATTCCACACATTGTTTTTTACTGCAGTTTTGTGCTGTGTGGTGTTTTTGTTATTTTGTCTTAAGACATGGGCTAAATTTTGATAGAAATGTTTTTATTTCTAATGCATGCTTTTAAATTGAAAACTTGACCTGATAGTTTTTGTGTTTTGTGAGTTTTCTCAGCATATGACATTTATATAGCGCCAAATCACAACAAAAGTTATCTCATAGCGCTTTTCATAAAAGAGCAGTCTAGACGGGACTCTGTGATGTAATTTACAGAAATCCAACATTTCCCACCAAGAACAAGCACTAGGCAACAGAGGCAGAAACCTCGAGCAGAACCATGGCTCAGGGTGGGCGGCCATCTGCCTCGACCGATGATTATGCCTCGCATTATCATGGTGAAACATAATAAACAAAGGAAAAATAGTTCTGGGCTTTGAGCTTTTCATTCAACTTGATTTATTTACATCTGCTCTGAGGAGTTTCAGAGCAGAGCAATACAGCTGACTGTTTTTTTACTTTCATATCTGATCCTGACCTTTGACCCCACCTCCCACACTTCAGGCTCGTTAACCCATTGGAGGAGACGCTGGAGGCTGGACTTAGCAGAGAATTGTTGGAGGAGCTGGGCGTGGCTATTCCTATATCAGTAGAAGATCATGTGGACTCCTGCTATGCCCCTTCTTCCTCCCCCTCCTCCTCTTCCTGTCTTATCACCAACTTTTATGTGAAGAAGATGGAGGAGGAACAAATTAGGGAGATAGAGAGAGTGGCAGCATCCACGGCAACTGATCATGGACTGGAGGTAACGTGTGTGTGTGTGTCTTTCTTTCCTTCTAAAAGTTGCGATATTTAGCAGATTTTCAGGAGTAGGACCACATGTCTATCATGCCACTTCCAGCATATCCATACATACCCACCTAACCCATTCTCCAACTCCTCCTCGTCCAAGGACAACTCAGACTTCCTGTCTACTTCCAGGCTACCCAAGCATCACAACCCGCAGCCACATGACTAAGGTCCCTCGATAACTAGCCTTCTTCCAACTGACTAGACCGTTGCCTCACTTCAAAAATGTTGAAAGATAAAGGAATACATTTCATCAGAACAGACAATTAAGCAAAACTTTTCAACACTCTCATGCCAACCTGTCAGGCCCACCACTCGCCAACACCAGCTCACCACCAGCTATGATGTCATCACGCACTCCTGGTTAACACACTGTGACATCAGCCCTCCTGTTAAAGGGACAACTCAGAAAGCCCAGCATTAATCACAAAGATCTATCAGCCACAACAAAAAAACACCGGGGCTTCAGTAACCACATCCCAGTATCAGCTCTCACAATCAGCTCGTCAGACCTAACAACACCGAAATTCCACAAACCTCCACCTCCCACCAAGGTTTCCAGCAAAAGTACCAGCAGTCTGCACCACTCAGTTGCCAATGTCCCATCCCCACTACTTTTCTATCATTCTTAATCTAGCCCTCCGCTTTGTAGGCAATTGTAGTGAACAACGGTGTGGATTTGTGCATTTTATATTGAATAAATGTGGAGCTACTCTAAATTCCTTTCTCCTCCCCAGAGAAGAAGGGGAGGGGTCAAAGTTGCTTTCTTTAAGTGCTATCCCCGACCATAAAACTGGCGCCTTTTTGATTCCGAAGCTGATAATGCGGGGCCTGACTGTTAAACTGACAAAGGGACACAATCCAGCCATTAGCATTTCCCTGAACAGCCTATCAAAACTGGCCCCCCCACACATGTTTCCGTGGCAACTGACCTTATTCTTTGTTTTATTACCACATCAAAGGGATACTCCTTGTCTCACCTAGGTGTGACACAATCCAGGACAGCCGAACTTTGAATGGCCAAAGACTGCAGTCTCCAAAGACTCAAAGCATTTAATTAAGTTTAATTAAATCTTTAGTTACCTGATTACGTTTGCCTCTATTTGAGTTGTTATGTTAACTGTTGTTGCTATCCGTTGTTGATATTAGTGATGAAAAGAAAGTTACTAGTGCAGTGTTTTTATTTTCAGCAAGACACTCCTTCATCTAATGTAATCCAAGCTTTCCTCATGTAACCTGAGCTCCCCCAAGTGGACGAAATAAATATTACATGCCCTCGTTGGAAATGCCGTTAAATGTATAAATATCCTGACCAATAATGTGACAATTGTTTCCTGTTACCAAATGCTTAGAACAGTACAACCGTTTGAACGTTCGCTGTTGGCTCTCTTCCACTCTGCTCTGCTCCCTGGACGCTTCGGCACGCGTGAAGTGTGCCTCGCCAGGGAGCGCCCTCAGAGTCGACCAGTTATCAGTCCGTTAAGTTACACTGGACTAATTCAGGAACGACCAAGTTCCATTTTAAGCCTTTTTCGTTGAGCCAACTTCACCGAGGTCAGACCAAGCCACGTGGTCTCGCCAGCTACAACGAAGAAAACCTGAAAACAGCCGAATTGCCAGACGGAGGAGGCGTTTTCAATCAGACACGGAGAACCCCGGAGAACCCCTAGCAAAAAGCCAAGATCGGGCAGCTAGCGTGGGACCCGTGCAACAGGCCAAAAACAGGCTGTCGACAAGCAGTAAGACTTAACACACGTTCTGTGATCAGATATTCCCCTTTTAACTCCTAAAATCACAGCATTAGTTTACTTTCATTAGCTCTTCTATGCCGTATGAGTCAAATGCTTCCCACAATCTAACCTCCAGGCTCATTGTTCAGCAATTGTTTATGTTCCCTGTATCCAACCATCTTTTTATCACATTAGTTAGAGAATAAATTCACTGTAATATAATACTAGAACTGTGTGTGTTGCCTATTTCCAAGTCCCTGCCAAGAGAATTGACCCTTTAGATATGAGACTGACCGATTGATTTAAGATAATTGAGCGATTATTAACTAACTGATCACTAGTAATAATTGTATAATTATTAAAACTACCTAGAGGTCCGGAGACTCTAGGATTATAACAACTCCGGTGGTGCCCTTAATGAGGAACATTGATTTTATGAATCTTAAAAATTCATAATTGGGTATCAATTCTCATAAATTTATTAAAATGCATAACTATAAAATTTAGGTTTGCTACACAATGTCTTCTACCATTACCATATCCACTTTTCCTCTGAAGCCACTGCCTTCACACAGCCCTACATTGCTCTCTCTTCGGTGCCCCATTTCACCCAGCTTCATCTTGCTCTCATCCTGCCCACACTAAGCCAAACCTAGTCCAAACAAGATCCTCAGCCTTCTCTTTCCAGAAGTTAAGTATCTACCCTCCCCATGCAGATACCTTTTCAACACCAGTCACTATATTCTGTCATGACGTTCAACATGCAAACCCAGCCCTAATACGAGACTCAGAACTCCATAATCAACAGCATAGCACCCTTTAACCCTCTCGTCCTACGGGTCAGCTTGAGTTTAACCACCAGCACAACGCAACCTTATCGTCATTTGATCTTTTTACCATGTCTCAAGACCCCCTCTGCCTTTCTCTCACAGCAGACTTGCTGTCCGTCTGCATCCACACCATCCGCACGAGATACAGCATGCCTCACATGTCTGGAACCTTAGAAACTATAATCACACTTGCTTTCTTTCACTTCCTCAGATGAGTTCCCTGCATCATCCGTTTGCTTTGAGCCTTGCTGTCATGCCAACTTTCAGACTTGTCTCATTTCTTAAGCAACACTATGGTGTTATACTTAAAGCAAACCAAATCCAGTCAATCGGTCCAGCCTTACACTTGTCTTTTACTTTAAAGTCCAGTCCCTTCTGAACCCTTTCAAGACCCTCGCAAACTATTTGCAACTCCAGAAATCACAAATCACAAATCCTCTCTGAGTCTGGTCTAGCGGCCACTTGATTCTGGTTCCACCAGCACTTCGCCATGTACTCTCTTTGTGAGGCATTTCTCCCATTCATTACTCCAGTCACTCCTTCAGTGTCAGAGTTGCAACTTCAGTCTTCTACACAACATTAGGGTTTGAGAGTCTCTGTCATGCTCACTTCATAATTCAGCTATCTGCTGTTTTGTTTATCAATAAATAATTTACATATCTGTTCATGGTGTGGTCCTTGCTAGTAAATGATTAGTTGCAGCCATTTATCTAATCTTATGCTCTGTTCCTCGTCATCTGATTTCTCTCTCTCTCTCTCTCTCTCTCTCTCTCTCTCTCTCTCATTTTCTGTCTCCAGGTTTTAGGAATGGTGAGAGTCCCGATCTACACCACGAAAGGCCTTGCGTCTTACCTGTCGCACTCTTTCATCGGCAACGCTCGTGCCCAGTTGGTCGACTCTCTGCTACGCTTCAACCTAGTTGGCCCAAGGGAGTTGCACAAAGCCCTCACATACTCTCTGAAGATACACACACAAACGGCAGAGGACCTGCAAGCGGCCCTCACACTGACAGAGACTAAATGGAAACCGCTTTGAAACACATCTGCCACAGCACATCCTCTCAAGCATGCACATCGATACAGTTTGGCCATCAGCAGACTAAACACAATAGTTCATTGTCACACTTAATCATAAACACACTGTCATACTGATACTAAGCGTGTGACTCATAATTGTCTATGTGCATCAAACCTTGAACCTTGAACGGAAATAAATAATTTACACTCATCATATTTCAATGTTATAGTAACAGTCCCTCATCAAAACCTTTTATATCTTCATTTTATGAAGATGACTGTAGCTTCTTGCAAGCTAGTGAAAGTGCATAAAAAATGACAGACAATAAAGGCAACACTTGACAATAATTCAGAACTCCCACCTGAAGTGACGTCGTTTCTGATGATGGCAGCTGGATCAGCTATACAGGATAGGGGAGGGAATAAGGTACACATGTGCTGATCTGTGATGAGTGGGTTGGAGGTGACTTGGTGGTGGTGGATGGGTAGTGAATTGCAAATCTGCATAATTTTCAAGAAATGAACATGCTGGTAAAGTGTGGAATGGCTCAGATGTAGAAAAGGGATATAAAATATGTCCTCGTGACAATAATAAAATAATTGAATGTATTTTTTTTTACAACAAAATCACCCTAACAAACAAATATTAATCAGTTTATTCACTTGTGATATCACAGAAGTGGCTCACATATTGATTATTCTTGTGCATTCCTCTCTTTATGTTTTGTTGAATATTTGGTATCGCTAATACTCCTCCATTTTATAACTACATGTGGCTGCAGGGGGAATAGATAGGACTCAATTTCATAGAGTTATATTGGTGATGTTTTTTATTTTTATTTATTTTCTGGCTGTGCAGTGGCCAGTACAACATTACATCTCTGTTTCTTTCACAGACAGTGGATGAGAATCACAATTTTTAAAATGAATGGAACTAATGATTGGTTTGGGGCAAATTTCTGCACCATAATATATTTCTCTCCCTCTTCCCTCCTCTATCGTTAGCTCGCTCTACCTCTCTCACTCTTTATCTCCTCAGCTTCGTGCCAACTGGATAGCCATCAATTTCCTAGGCCCATTTTTAATTTCCTGTCCACTGTCAGTGTGAGCTGTCTCTGTGGCAGAGGAGGAGAACATAGAGAGTGAGAAAGAGACCCCCAGTAGCAACCACTCACTTGATGTTTCCCTGGGACTCATCCAGCTCTGTTCTAATCTTATTGCTTCTCTAAGGCTGTGAGACTCCTTAATTCATCCTCAGACATCCACCATGTAAAATACTGACTTATTATTTATTCACATCCTTTATTCTACTGTATATCATTTTTGTTTATAAAAATTGTTTTTCTGAGTAGAATAACTTAATCTTAACAACTTAATCTTGTTATACAACCATGTGTTGTAAAATTACAAATAAATCTACTTTGTACCTTTTTCTATTGATAGAGAAGACAAAAGAGTAAAGTCACATAGAAGATACACTGGCCACAATAAAAGGCCTCTTGAAAATGTGCTGTTTCACTGTATTGGGCGGGGGCCAAGAAACCAGTCAGTATCTGGTGTGACCACCATTTACCTCAGGCAGTGCAACACATCTCCTTGACATAGAGTTGATCAGGTTGTTGATTGTGGCATGTGGAATGTTGGTCCACTCCTCTTCTATGACTATAATTTTGTTTTTAATCTGTCTTTTTCCTTTTTTTTATGGAAACTCATCTAATTATGATCACCTATGACAGAAATACATTAATCAGTATTGGAAAAGAAAGTGCGGGGACTAGACTGAGGACAACGGATCTGGAAACGATAACTAGCAACGGCATCTCCCTAGAAAACAAGCAGACAAGCCGGAGGAAAAATCGGAGAAGGAAGAGAGGAAAGAGAGCGGGGAGAAGAGTGAAACTACATAAGTTACTTTCCCACTCCCCAGCCTTCTCCTGACTTATGTCCAGTAATTGGAGAGTAAAACTGAGGAAATAAGACTAAGGCTTGCTAAGCAACGGAAAAGGAGAGACTGCTGTGCCCTCATCTTCACAGAGATCGGGCTGCACAGCAGTGTACCTGAGGAAGCTGTCACACTTGACAGGAGGAATTTATTCTGTGCAGACAGGACACTAGTGTCCGATAAGACGAGGGGAGGAGGATTGTGTATCTGCATAAATAATGCTTGTGGATGGTCAATGTTTACCAGATGTGGAATTTTTGATGTTGAGATGTCGGCCATATTATCTGCCCAGAGAATTCTCCAGTGTTTTTGTAGTTGCTGTTTACATTCCTCCAGATGCAAATTCAAAAAATGCACTACAGGAACAGTATGAGGTCATCAGCAGTCACAACCTGATGGTGTTTGTATTGTTGCTGGTGATTTTAATCAAACAAATCTCAGAACAGTATTACCTAAATTCCACCAGCATGTCCACATCCCCACCAGAGGAACAAACACACTGGACCACGTCCACACCAATATTCCTGGCTGTTACAAAGCCCTCCCCCGTCCCCATTTTGGTTTATCAGACCATATTTCTCTGCTTCTTTAGCCCACTTACACCCAGCTGATTAAAAGGGTCAAACCAACAATTAAAACAGTCAAAGTGTAGACAGATGAATCTACAGCAGCTCTGCAGGACTGTTTTGGGCACACGGACTGGAGTATGTTCAGAGAGGCCGCTGCCCAGGAGAGCCACACCAACCTTGAGGAATATACCTCGTCAGTGACATGATACATCAGCAAATGTGTTGATGATGTGGTGATCACTAAAACCAACCCAATCAGAAAGTCTGGATGAATGGAGAGGTGAGGGCTCTGTCCAGAGCCAAAAAAGCTGCTTTTCGGTTGGGTGATAAAGAAGCTTATAGCACCGCCAGAGCGAGACTGAAAGCTGGAAGCATCAGCATAGACTGGAGAGAGACCTCAACACAAACAACACCAAAGATCAAAAACATCACAGGCTTCAAAAGCAGGAGCTCCCCCATCATGTGTGAGGCCACATTACCAGATGAACTTAACACCTTTTATGCTCACTTTGATCTCCTCAACAAGGACTCCGCTATAAAGTCTACTCCACCTCCAGAGGACCGGACACTGTCAGTATCCACAGCAGATGTGAGGAGAGTCCTGCTGAGAGTAAATCAGGTAGGCCTGATAATATTCCTGGCTGTAACTAAAAACCTGAGCCAATCAGCTAGTTGATTTTATTACTGACATTTTCAACATCTCACTATCTCAAGAGAGGGTTCCCACCTGCTTCAAGACAGCCACCATCATTCTTGTACCTAAAAGTCTGCAGTGTCTAGTCTGAACGACTACAGTCCTGTGGCTCTCAACCTCATTAGGATGAAGTGCTTTGAGAAACTGGTTCTTGCTTTGAGAAACTGGTTCTTCAGCACAAAATAACATAAAAACAACACCTACATCAGAATGCTGTTTGTGGCTTTCAGCTCAGCATTCAACACGATCTCCCCATGAAGCTGATCAGCAAACTCAGCACTCTGGGTTTAAATACAACACTCTGCAACTGGATATTGGCCTTCAATTTGGATTAGCGGACCCCCCCCCCCCCCATGGAGAGAACTGTTGTGAAGTTTGTGGATGACATCACCATCATCGGTCGGATTTCAAACAAGGATGAGACTTTATATCGGGAGGAAATTGATAATCTTGTACAGTGGTGCTCTGAGAACAACCTACTGCTCAACGTCAGCAAAACCAAGGAGCTGATCATTGATTTTAGGAAGAAGGAGATAAAGACACACACTCCTGTCTACACCAGTGGAGCTGAGCTGGAGCAGATGAATAGTTTCAGGTTCCTGGGAATCAGCATCACTGAGAACCTCACATGGTCATCTCACATATCCACGCTGGTGAAGAAAGCTCAGAAACGACTGTATTTCTTGAGGAAGCTTAGAAGGCCAAATTCCCACGCCAAGTTCTTGTCAGCTTTTATAGAGGAGCAATAGAAAGCATCCTGACTGTAAACATCACAAACTGGCATGGGATGTGCACGGCCCAGGACCGGAGGGCTCTGCAGCGAGTGGTACCCATCTCCTGAGCATCAGTGAGGTGAGGTGCCTGCAGAGCCCAAAGGATACTAAAGGACATTATCCACCCAGCCACAGCCTGTTCACCCTGCTGCCTTCTGGGAAGAGATATAGAAGTTTCTGCTGCCACACCACCAGACTGCAGAGCAGCTTTTTCCCCAAGCTATCAGACTCTTAAACTCTAATTCATCCCCAGCACTCGTCCATAATTGTAGTTTATTTTTGTTTACCATATTTTGTAATTGATTCTTTATTAATGTATATTGTCTGCTATGTAGCAGAAGGTAGTTACAAAACACAATGTCACTGAATAACTTGTTATATTGTGGCAATAAACCTACCTAATCTAACCCCATGGCCACCTTGGCCACTAGATCCACAATGCTGACATCAGCAAACCGCTCACCCACACGCCATACGTCTGCCATCTACCCTGTACAGTGAAAACTGAGATTCATCTCTGAAGAGAACACCTCTCCAAAGTGCCAGACGCCAATGTGAGCATTTGCCCACTCAAGTCGGTTACAATGACAAACAGGTCGAGATCCTGATGATGATGACGAGCATGCAGATGAGCTTCCTTGAGATGGTCCTGACAGTTTGTGCAGAAATTCTTTGGTTATGCAAACCAATTGTTGCAGCTGCTGTCCGGGTGGCTGGTCTCAAATGATCTTGGAGGTGAAGATGCTGGATGTGGAGGTCCTGGGCTGGTGTGGTTACATGTGGTCTGCGGTTGTGAGGCCAGTTTAATGTACTGCCAAATTGAAACTGAAACACCTTTGGAGACGGCTTATGGTAGAGATATGAACATTCAATTTACGGGCAACAGCTCTGGTGCACATTCCTGCAGTCAGCATGCCAATTGGACGCTCCCTCAAAACTTGCGACATCTGTGGCATTGTGCTGTGTGTGGGAACTGCAAATTTTGGAGTGGCCTTTTATTGTGTGTTACAATAAAAGGCATGTACCCATGCTGTCTTATTAGCAACTTGATATGCCACATCTATGAGGTGGATGGATTATCTCGGCAAAGGAGAAGTGCTCACTAACACAGATTGTGACAGATTTGCAGTGGTGGAAGTAGTACTCAGTTTTATTACTGTAAAAGTACAGATACCACATGACAAATGTTACTCAAATAAAAGTAAAAGTCATCCAGTATAAACCTACCAAGTAAAAGTAAAAAAGTATCTGGTTTTAAAAATACTTATGTAATCAAAAGTAAAAGTACTACACATCAAAATCTATTGATCTTACAAAACGAAAATCTATTTTTTAGAATTCACTTAAGGCAGGTCGGAATACAGCATTATCAGTTATAGTGAATCAGAATAAGGAAAACTGAGTTGCAAGAGGACAAATGGATATTTCCTATATGTGGGGAGGATAAGTCTGTGTTATTTCTCTGCTGTTGTAGTAGTATCCCCTTCAGACTGTCTGACAGACACAGAAACCCATTTGTGACTTTGGGTATGTTAAGATGAGACAAGGAGGCGGAAACCAAACCTAACTGAAACACTTCTCAATTCACAATCTCACCAAAAACCCACAACTTCAGCACCTCTCATAAAGTACAGCTCACAGTCCCAAGGTTGGCTTCAGTTTTCAGATGTTTATATTGCAAAACCCTACCAGCTACATTACCATTCAGTCACAGACTGGCTGTGTGTCTGCTGCACAGTCACACCTGACACCACAATGCTCTCACTACAATCCTTCCTCTGTAAGAAGCCTGAATAGAAACCTCAGTAGTAAATAAAGGCCAGCTTTGTGCACTCCCACATGCTCTCGTGAACGCGCTTAACCCTTCCGCTGCCACGGCTTTGCATAGACACGCCTCGTCCTCCTCGGGGTCAAAGTATCCCGCGATCCGCCTCGTCCCCCGTCTCTCCGCCGCAGGGAGGGGTTTCCTGGTGTAGACTTGCATCTTCCAGGCGTAGCTGGATTTGGCATCGCATGCGACCCAGGACTTGATGCTGTACTTGGCCGGCTTGCTGGACAGGGCAGCTCTCTGACCACGGCCAGTTTGTCCGCAGCGCGTCTCGTGGTCCTCGAATCGCAGCAGTGTTGAGTACGCGTAAAAGACCTAGAAGGGCATCGTGGCCCGGAATACGGCACATCCGCTCTTGGCGTCCCACAGACTGGCTGCTTCGAACTGTACACACCGGCCAAGATGAGCAGGCCGACGTAGGCGCGCAGGTGGGTCTCGTCCATGCCCTTCCACCAGCTGTATCGTTGTCCATATTTTCGACGACCGGCCTCCAGGTTAGTCATCTCCAAAATGAGCTTCTCGATTGCAGGCATGAACAACAGGCGGAACTTGGAGATGATGTCACAGGCAAGGGACACGGTGTACGGGGTGGGTCCCGGGGTGGTGGTGGTGGCGCTTGCTGCGGATGCTGCTGACGGTTCTGATGCTGCTGACGGTGCTGATGCTGCGGTGCTCATAGTCGTCGCGTGTCCCCGTGTGAGATGCTGACCCGTGGAGGACCATGTGATTGCCCCGTTTTTGGACACAAATGTTAGTCTCTCTGCTTCTTCTTCCTCTTCTTATTCTTTCTTCTTCTCCTCCTACCTCTCCTTCTTCTTCATCATCTTGTTCTTCCTCGATCGAGGAGGCGAGAAAATCCCCAGAGTTGTTCCAAGGGGAACGGGTGGCCGTTTTGACCCGGTCTGGACAGCGCAAAGGCACTGCATATTCGGAAAGTTGGGACTCACCCCTCTCTCGCCCATCTGTCTGACAACTCGCGGGTACATGCAGCGCCCTCGTGCTGTCCAGACCGGGTCAAAACGGCCGCTCGGTCCCCTCGGAACTACTTGGGGGGGGGGGTTTCTCGCCTCCTAGAATATGCAGCGCCCTCGCGCTGTCCAGACCGGGTATAAACAGCCGCTCGCTCATTCGGAACTCTTTGAGGACCTTCTGGATGAGCGTGGCGACATAGCTTTAAAAGCAAATGTAGCTAGATACCTGTACCTAGGCGGGATCAGGGGCTCTCTCTACAGCGCCTTTCTGTGCAGGTTCTTCGAGTCGGCCGCTCGGAACGAATTGGATGGGCTCGCGCTTGCTGTAGACAAAGACAAAGACTGTCCTGGCAAAACCGTCAGTTACATCTTCGAAACGATGTGCCGCGTGTCGGACGAGACTCAGCAGCAAGGGTCCGAGTCGTATGAATCTCCTTGTACCAGTGACAAGAGGAAGATCTCGTGCCTGGAGGAGCCGGGCAAAGAACACAAAAGGGTCTTGAACGACATCGCTCGGTTGAGTAAGGTGTACATGGATGGAAGGGTACCCCGGGACAGTTACGGTTGGTTCCTGAGGTTGAACAGCGCAGGTCGTCACTTTTTCATGCGCATCAAGAGAGGCGTCATCGAAGACGAAGGAGAAAGACTGAGAAAGATGATATTCATGGCGTTGTGCGGCACCGATCATAACATAGTGCCGATGGGACTGGGGATAAAGAGACTGATGACAGGAGTGGTAACCAACCGCAAGTTGTGTCGCTAAATCCTGTGTGTCAACGCGGTGGGCTCAAACTGCTCGCTCACGTCGTACCAGCTCCGCGGCTGTACCTTGGAGAAGGCGCAGTGGCCGTTCAAGCAGGTCATTGTGAGAGCATTCTGGTTGCTCAGGTTAAACTCATTGTTCAGATTAGGATCTTGCTCTCTGTGTATGATTTGGGTGTGCACGGTGTCATCTCCGGTCACACTAGCCTCAGTGCGGTACACTTGAGCTCCCAGGATCGGGAGGAAGTCCAGTACATGAGATTACAATAGTCTACATCATCCAGTGTGAAGGTCCTCGGGTAGCCCTGCTCTGTAAGTCCACGCGCATTGACGTTGAAACACAATGGCATGGAGGCTATGACCGAGTTGTTTCTTTTCCCCACGATGTCTTTAAAAAGTCCAATCAGGCCGTTAAACAAGTTCTCCTATTGCACCAAAACGGTTCGTTCGTCGGGCTTAAGGGTCCCAGTAATCTCTTTCTCTGCGAGCATACTCCATATGTAAACGGCGCAGATCGGGTCTGCTACCCACGACCAATACAATCTTCCCTTGGTCCAGTCGTCATTCGTCAATGTTTCACAGCGTTCTCCCTGCAGGACAGCCTGTCTCATTACCAACATTGTGTCCAGACCCTGAGTGTGATAAAGCCCCTGTTCTATGAATTCCAAGTTGTGTCTCATCTCCTTAGTGTGCTCCGTGCTACCAAAGTGAGCGAGTAACTCGCTGCCGATCTGAGCGATTTTGCTCTCGATGCTGTTCAAGTACGAGGAGTTGAAAAGCGCCACCCTGGGTCTGACGATCTAGCGCTCGGTCTCAACGTTTCCACCGTTGTGGTTATCCTATGGACGAGGTACCACCATGTTGCGGGTTTCGAACTCTAGCACAGACGCGGGGTTCTTTATCTTATCGTACCAGTGCCTGCTGCGTGCAAGACGAGCCAGATCTTGTACGAGAATTGCGTTGGGATTGCCTCTCATCAACGCGTTGACATCGGTTTGCAGTCTCTGTCGACGCTCTCCTGTGAACAGCTCTTTCGGGTTACCCACGGGGTGCAGGCTCCCCAGTACCCTGTGAGCGTTTTCCAGTGCGCAAACGAAGGACTCGGGCTGTATGTTGATCATGTCGCACATGAGTTCGGCCATCGCCAAGATAGAGTCCAGTTTTTCGCTGCGAGTGCAAGTCCTGGTCCTTTGCGCGACCCTGTACTCCACGAATGCCCTGCTCGGATCGGCAAGGAAGTCGGGTGCTTTCACCAACCTCGTGACCATCTCAAGCGGTTTCAGCTTGTAGCTGCTAGGGTCCATGGTGACCACGCTCATGGTGGCACACAGATGATCTCGTGAGCTCTATAGGGAATCGCAGGCCAGCTGTCTGAGCTATAGAGCAGAGTGAATCCCAAGACAAGCGTACGAGGCGAACACTCTAGTGTAACGCACACCGTGGCGAGATGGCTTGTAGGGCCTCTTGATCTGTGCTCCGTGACAGTGGGGAGCGCTACTTGCTTGGTGCGTTACCTGATCAACTACTACTCTTCCAACCACGTGTGCGAACACATCAAGACCATACTTGGGAACATGATCCGCTGGGCCATTTTGGCTGGTTTCGTGCCGTGCATTTTCTTGCCTTGGAAGAAGATTAGATCTCTTGGCTTAGGGCTGTCTGGAAAGGCTGCCATAACTAATCTAGCCTCGGCCAACCCGGGCATCCACGAGCAAGTGTACAGGCATCCTCTGGGGTGTGATGACGACGAAGAAGAGTGAAATCCTGTCTTTGTCGCACTCCATCCGGCTCGCTGTGTGAGCGGAGATCATCACCATCACTGTCATCATCTCTGTCTTTGTCCTCCTGATCAGGACCCACTAGCCCTTCCTCGGTCGATTTGAGAAATTCCTCTGTACAGTTTCTCATGGGTCGAGAGACAAGCAGCTGAGAGGGTCTAGGAAGCATGGGTCGAGAGACTGGCCGTCTATCGTAATCCTGAGTCACTGCTGCTTTGAGTACAGCTGTACCTTCCCCTTGATCCTCCACAGAGGTTCCAAGCTGAGCTCTGTCAGGTCAGGGAGACTTTCGTCCAGAATGACTTTTTGGTCGAGGGCATGACCGTATATAGTGATATCTCTGTCGGTACAAACTTGTCTCGCAGCGTCTGAATGAACTTGTTGATTTGGTGTATGGGCTCGAGCCTTAACCCTGCACTCCCTTTGTGCTTCTCGGTGGGCCTGTACTTTACAAATGTGTACCTGTGGCCTAGCGACGCTACTCCGATGAGGTAGTCGAGGGTCATCGCGTCTTCTCATACGGTTTCCAAGATTCTACCCTTGGACTCGTGAACGGATTGCTGCTGAGGATGGTGCTGAGGAGGCCCAGGCGGCGCAGGAGGACAGGTGTTGACCGGCGTCGTGGCGGGTTGATACGAGTAGGATAACATGGTTCAGTAACTTAACTGTAAAGCCAGAAAGGGAAACGTGCTGTCGAGAGCTCAAGAGAATTCGCCGTCCGAGTGGAAGTGTTTCAGTTGTAGATCCGTGAGACTTTGCCCGATCTCACACGTGCTCGCTAAACTCTGAGGTCTGTAAATAGGGTGGCTCCAACCTGTGCTGTCCTCCACTATTCACCTAGGAGTCTCTGAGTGATCCAAGGACTGCCACGCTGGCACTCTATGACCCCTCTCCTCAATCTCAAACAAGACATGTTTCTAAAACTCTGAGGTCTTGAAAGACATATAACAACAGGGACAAAGTGCGTAACCACCGCAGGGGTCCTGGTGTGTAGAATCATCATCGTCCAAGACCTCGTTCGCCTCTCTCAGCACTCCCGATGGGACAGTGAATTCGGCTGTCTTGATGGAGGCGGATCCTTCATTTTCACTATTGATAACTGAGACTGTTTAGGTCTCACAGGTCTCACAGCTCCTTGACCTGAGTCTGTATGTTGATCTCGGCCCTGCTCTTGGTAGCGCACCGTTCCGCTGTTGCTAGTAGTGATTCAAAGTGTTTGTTCACTATGTGCCATACCCTTAGAATCGAGTCTTTAGAATCTGCAGTGGGCGCAGCTACCTGGGAGCCTACGGTGAAGTTGTCACTTGACATGGCTGCTGTTGCAAAAGGCTACCTTTATTCTAATTGATATGCCACCTATCTTAAGTATCTTGTGAGATGCGCCCTTTCGAGAGCTTTGGCCACCGAGAAGTTGTGTGTGTTATTGTTAGAGACTGCTCGGGATGTCTGTGGAGCAGAGAGATTTGCTCAAGGCCAGGCAAAGTGTCTCACTGTAACCGAGCTCGTTGAAATCAATGTTCTCGAAGCTCGGGAATCCTTGGGGCGGACAGCACTCGGGGTTTTGTTTGATGTGGTTGTCGACCGTGGCGATCAGCTCCACTCTAGCATTCACTTTACTCTCTTCTCTCAGGTATGCCTCGTGCGCGATTATCATCTTCTTGATTATCAGGATTCTCTTGGTTTTAGTGGCGTTGGACAGTATCTGAGCGTACCTTCGAAGGCGTTTTGAGACTACGGTCGCGCTGAACTTCTGATTGCCAACGGTGTTTACGTGTAGCACGTGCAGGAGCACGTTGTTCTCCAACTTACCACACAGCTACCCGCGGACCTGAGTGTTTTGTTTGTACTGTCGGGAGAAGCTACGTGCGAGAGCTGCTCAGGTGCACGACCGATTGCGTTCGGGCTATGCGTGTGGCTCTGGTTTGTAAAGCCAGCGAAGTGCGTCCTTGTTGCACTCGCTATCCAGGATCCACAGGGCGCCCAGCCAGCAGAGGCGGGACACTCGTTGACATGGGTGAGCCTAGATCTAGAAGTTTGTTGTCCCCCCGTTAGACCCGGGGTATGGGTCGAGCGACAAAACAGGACACTTTCTTGTGCATGACACCCGTTCTCGTTGGCTGCGTTCCTGGCGCTGGGAGAATGGGTCATGTTTACCGTGCACAAATAGCGCTCGTCTGAGCTCACTCGGACACAGAGAGAGAGGACTTGTACACGCTCGGATATGCTTACAGGCAGATACTGGTTATAGTTGAACTGTTACACTTTAACATGCTTCATTTCATATATTTCTAGGGCACTGGCCCATGACTGCTGGAAATTGTATATGTGTGTGTAATAAAGACATTGTATGGGTAGACAATGTTTTTCGTGTGACTTTATTTCATTGCTCCAACATCTGAGTGGTACACATACATATATATATATACATATAGTATTAAAGACAAGAGTACACCAGTGGTAGCAGTGGTTTACGGTTTGATACAGCAAACAATGACCCAACGGTCTGGTACACAAACCCAATCCCTGGGCTCATTCAGAGTCATCAAACCCACATTGGTGTCAATTATTGTCAGTTCACCATCAACCTTGGCCCTTTCCTCTCAGGGCTACCGTCAGGTTCCTCAATCTCTTGCTTCGTGTCAACCCAGCGGTCACGGGATACGTGTCCGTCCCCCTTAGATGATGTAGAACAAGACAGCGCAGACGAGGCGTATGAAGGGTCCTCTTCTCCAATCACCTTGATGTTGTTATTCTTAACAGCGGAAACCAGTAAGCCAAACTCATGTTCGTTCAGCTCAGGGGACATCATCTTGATACGCCCCACGTCTATCCTGGGCAACACACAGGACACCCCTCTCTTGAGCATCTCATCTACGCTCCGAAGGTGAACGAGCAGATACAAGCAGATCTTCAGGGCCTTTTCGTCTGACGGCCTTCCCATCATTTCCGCTCCGAAGTCCTTCAGCATGGCCATCCTGTCGCCCATCTGGGGAGCCACGAACCAAAGCTTTTTGCTCTTGCGCTCTACGAGCTTGCACCCCTGCATATGTTGCAGCAAGCTGTGATCAATCCAGCTAAGATTCCGTCCATCCCGGTGGACACATCAGACCCCGTCGTGTCCAGTTCGTACCCAGTGAACAGCCTGTAATATTTCAACCTGGCTTCGGGGTCCTCCTGTTCTGATATCCCAGTCTCACCCTTTCTGGGTTTCTTACCCATGTGCTGATCATAGTAAGGAATGAACATGGGCTTCAGCAGGGTGGCAGCGCACAAGGGGTGCCGAAATTACCCTCCAGGAAGGTAGCCCACGCTACGCTCATGATGGTAGCAAGGTCCTTTTCCAGAATGTGTAAACCCACGAATATAACAATCAGCTGAATCAGGTACAGAAATAGCATGTGCTCTGGCTCCTCTCCGCGTTCGTACATCACATCGCTATTGCGAAGGTCATCCACGTGGAACAGCTTCAGCAAATTGCGCAGTAGAGACAATATCTGATGAGCTCCCCTTATGTCATTGTTGGTCACGTTCAGGAACACAGTAGGGTAGCAATCGTCCCCACCCTCTTCTTTGGAGAGTACATCAAGGAGTCCTTGATGCAGAGCTTCGTTGGTTAGGTTTTTCTCATACAGAGAGAGGACCTTCTCTCGTGTGAACAACCTGCACAGACCCAGAAACAGCGTACATTCCAACTCTTCATTTAACCGAGGCACGTGCTGCGAAGCCAAGAACAGGTGTTCAGCGTACACTTTCAGGACCTCGTCTGGGAACAGATGCGGACAATGGAAATGCAACACCACGGGAGATTTGAGAAGCACCGGAGCGAAAGGGTTTGCAGGACAGTAAGCAATTTCACAAGCTGGGCGAACTCAAGGTCCAGAGTCAGATGCTGCTATACGCGGTGCTCAACTGTCACATAAACTGGGTGGACCAGTCCCCAGTAGTCAGTGTGGACCGACCTGAATTAGCCTGCGGTAGCCGGCATCTTCTGAGCAGCCCGGAAATGGTGGCTGGGTGACTGCTCAATTCAATTCAATTCAATTTTATTTATATAGCGCCAAATCACAACAACAGTTATCTCACAGCGCTTTTCATAAAAGAGCAGGTGTAGACCGTACTCTATGATGCTATTTACAGAAGCCCAACAGTTCCCACCAAGAGCAAGCACTAGGCGACAGAGGCAAGGAAAAACTTCCTTTTAAGAGGCAGAAACCTCGAGCAGAGCCATGGCTCAGGGTGGGCGGCCATCTGCCTCGACCGGTTGGGGTGAGAGAGAGAGAGAGAGAGAGAGAGAGAGAGAGAGAGAGAGAGAGAGAGAGAGAGAGAGAGAGAGAGAGAGAGAGAGAGAGAGAGAGAGAGAGAGAGAGAGAGAGAGAGAGAGAGAGAGAGAGAGAGAGAGAGAGAGAGAGAGAGAGAGAGAGAGAGAGAGAGAGAGAGAGAGAGAGAGAGAGAGAGAGAGAGAGAGGAGAGAGATACACAATATACACACAGAGGTACAGACAGTGAAGGTAATGTTGCTATAGACTAAATGAAAAATGGTACAGATATTTATAATAGTGTTAATGGTAACCATCGTAATGTTAATGATTATAATAACAATAATAACAATAAGACTAGCAACAATAGTCGTTGCAGTAGAGGTTGTCGAGCAGGAACACAGGGGCAGCAGGTGACCCGCAGCCACAGCTCCAGACTCCACAGCTCCAGAGCCAGAAAACCTGCAGAAAGTGATAGGAGAGAGGAGAGAGACGAGAAAGCACAAGACTACCAGAAAGGGGAGAAGTTGTGTTAGTAACATGCAATAATGGGATAAGATTGCATACAGAGGGAGAGAAAGTAGAGGAGAGAGGAGCTCAGTGCATCATGGGAAATCCCCCGGCAGTCTAGGCCTATAGCAGCATAACTAAGGGATGGTTCAGGACTCACCTGAGCCAGCCCTAACTATAAGCTTTATCAAAGAGGAAAGTCTTAAGCCTACTCTTAAATGTGGAGATGGTGTCTGCCTCCTGAACCCAAACTGGAACCTGGTTCCACAGGAGAGGAGCTTGATAGCTGAACGCTCTGGCTCCTAGTCTACTTTTGGAGACTCTAGGAACCACAAGTAACCCTGCATTCTGGGAGCGAAGTGCTCTGGTGGGGTAGTAAGGTACTATGAGCTCTTTAAGATAAGATGGTGCCTGACCATTAAGAGCTTTGTAGGTAAGAAGAATGATTTTAAATTCTGTTCTGGATTTTACTGGAAGCCAATGCAAAGAAGCTAAAACAGGAGAAATGTGATCTCTTTTCCTGGTTCCTGTCAGAACACGTGCTGCAGCATTCTGAATCAGCTGAAGAGTCTTAATGGACTTTTTCGAGCAGCCTGATAATAAGGAATTGCAGTAATCCAGCCTAGAAGTAACAAATGCATGGACTAGTTTTTCTGCATCATTTTTAGACAGGATGTTCCTGATTTTCGCAATATTACGTAGGTGAAAAAAGGCGGTCCTTGAAATTTGCTTAATGTGAGACTTAAACGACATGTCCTGATCAAAGATAACTCCAAGATTCCTCACAGTGGTGCTGGAGGCCAAGGCGATGCCATCCAGGGAAACTATATCTTTAGATAATGCGTCACGGAGGTGCTTAGGCCCCAGAGCAAGAACTTCAGTTTTATCTGAGTTTAACATGAGAAAATTACAGGTCATCCAGGTTTTAACATCCTGAAGGCACATTTGAAGTTTAGCTAACTGATGAGTTTCATCTGGCTTGATCGATAGATATAACTGAGTATCATCTGCATAACAATGAAAGCTTATGGAATGTTTCCTGATAATATTGCCTAAAGGAAGCATATATAAAGTGAAGAGGATTGGTCCAAGGACAGATCCTTGAGGAACTCCATGAGTAACTTTGGCGTGCATGGAGGACTCATCGTTAACATGTACAAACTGAAATCGATCTGATAAATAGGACTTAAACCAGCTTAGAACGGTTCCTTTAATGCCAATTAAATATTCCAGTCTCTGCAATAGGATCTGATGGTCAATGGTATCAAATGCAGCACTAAGATCTAATAAAACCAGTACAGAGACAAGTCCTTTGTCTGATGCAATAAGGAGGTCATTAGTAATTTTCACCAGTGCTGTCTCTGTGCTATGATGAACTCTAAATCCTGACTGAAAATCCTCAAATAAACTATTGCTCTGTAGAAAGTCACACAGCTGTTTAGCAACTGCTTTCTCCAGAACCTTAGAGAGAAATGGAAGGTTAGATATAGGTCTATAGTTTGATAAAACATCCGGATCAAGTTTGGGCTTTTTCAGAAGAGGTTTAATTACAGCTACTTTAAAGTACTGTGGTACATAGCCTGTTGATAAAGATAGATTGATCGTATCTAGTATAGAGGTGCTGACTAAGGGTAAACATCTTTAAGCAGCCTAGTCGGGATGGGGTCTAAGAGGCAGGTTGATGGTTTAGATGAAGAAATTATTGAAGTTAGTTGGTAAAGATTGAGGGAAGCAAAACAATCTAAACATTATCTGGTTCTACAGCTGTTTCTAAGGTTCCTGAGTTAAGAGATAAGTCGGTGCCAATTGAGGGCAGGTCTTGGTGAATTTTGTCTCTAATAGCTAGAATTTTATCATTAAAGAAGCTCATGAAATCGTAACTACTGAGAGCTATGGGAATACTTGGCTCAATAGAGCTGTGACTCTCTGTCAGCCTGGCTACAGTGCTGAAAAGAAACCTGGGGTTGTTCCTATTTTCCTCTATTAATGACGAGTAGTACGCTGCTCTAGCATTACGGAGGGCCTTCCTATAAGTTTTAAGACTATCTTGCCAAATTAAACGAGAATTTTCCACTTTGGTGGAACGCCAATTCCTCTCAAGTTTCCGTGATATTTGCTTTAATTTGCGAGTTTCAGTATTATACCATGGAGCTAACCGTCTTTGTTTTAGTATTTTCTTTTTTAGAGGGGCTACAGAGTCGAGTGTCATTCGCAGCGAGCCTGCAGCACTATCAACAAGATGATCGATTTGGGAGGGACTGAACTAGCATAGGAGTCCTCAGTTACTTTGTGACTAGATAATGTATTTAGAGCTGATGGAATCGCATCCTTAAATTTAGCTATGGCACTATCAGACAGACATCTTGTATAGAAATTTTTGCCCAATGGCGAGTAGTTCAGCAATACAAACTCAAAAGTTATCAAACAGTGGTCGAATAAAGAGGGATTCTGTGGGAACACCACTAAATGTTCAATTTCAATACCATACACCAAAACAGGTCGAGGGTGTGGTTAAAACAGTGAGTCGGTTCATGAACACTCTGAGAGAAGCCGATGGAATCTAACAAAGAGATAAACGCAGTACTGAAGCTGTCATTCTCAACGTCCACATGAATATTAAAATCTCCTACAATAATAACTTTGTCCGTTTTAAGGACTAAAGTTGACAAAAACTCTGCAAATTCAGATAAGAATTCAGAGTACGGGCCAGGTGCTCGGTACACTATAACAAAAAGAATTGGTTGCAGTGATTTCCAACTTGGGTGCGAAAGACTAAGAACAACACTTTCAAATGAGTTATAGTTTAGTTTAGGTTTAGAGCTGATTAGTAGGCTAGAGTCGAAGATAGCTGCAACTCACCTGCCAATGATCAACAAAGCCCACATCGTTTGCTGGACACCACCTCGACAACCAGCGGCGGAATGACGACATGCGGCTATACATGTCATCATTGGTCAGATTTGGCAGGGGTCCAGAGAAAACTACGGTGTCCGACATTGTTTTTGCATATGTACACACCGACTCAACATTAATCTTAGTGACCTCCGATTGGCGTAACCGGGAGTCATTACCGCCGACGTGAATAACAATCTTACTGTATTTACGTTTATCCTTAGCCAGCAGTTTCAAATAAGACTCAATGTCGCCCGCTCTGGCCCCAGGGATGCACTTAACTATGGCCGCTGGCTTCGCTAACTTCACGTTTCTCAAAATGGAACTGCCAATGATCAGAGTTGGTTTCTCAGCGGGTGTGTCGCGCTGAGTGGGGAAAATCTGTTGGTGATGCCCCGTGGACTTTGAATGCTTACGACTATTCCTCCTTCGGACAGTCACCCAGCCCCCCCCCCCTTTCCTGGCTGCACAGGGGATGCCGGGGGACGGCTACCACAGGCTAACTCAGGCCGTTCCGCACCGACTACCGGGGACTGGCTAGCTACAGTAGCTAAAGACTGATCTACCAAGGTGCGGAGCCGGACTTCTAAATCACTGAGCCTCGCCTCCATGTCTATAAATAAACTACACTTATTACATGTACCATTACCGCTAAAGGAGGCAGAGGAGTAACTAAACATCTGACACACCGAGCAGGAGGAAGTAGGAGAGAGAGAGGGAGAAGGAGAAGCCATCGCTAGCTGCTAAGCTAAAGTCGCTAACGGCTAAGCTAAATTACTGTAGCGTCAGTTACCAAAACTTTAGAACAACTATGAGATTGAACAGCAGTCACTAAAAGATGGAAAGACTGTGAGTGCTTAGGCAAAATTACTGTAAAGAATAAGTGTTTAGCGAACAGTTGGCCGCTGTAATCAAACAAATGTAACTGTTATTTAGCGAGAGCAGCACAACACGGTACCAACACACAAGCACCGGAAACGGAAATGAGTCGACACGCTTACCGCAATACGTCAGCAGTACATCAATACGTCAGCTTTGCACAAGGAGGAATAGTCGTAAGCATTCAAAGCCCATGGGTCACCACCAACCTGTTCATGTTTCTAACTGATATTTCTCTTCCTTGAGAATGCAGTTGTCAAACAGCTGTGTGACTTTCTACATACCAATAGTTTATTTGAGGATTTTCAGTCAGGATTTAGAGTTCATCATAGCACAGAGACTGTACTGGTGAAAATTACTAATGACCTCCTTATTGCATCAGACAAAGGACTTTTCTCTGTACTGGTTTTTAGATCTTAGCGCTGCATTTAATACCAGTGACCATCGTATCCTATTACAGAGACTTGAACATTTAATTGGCATTAAAGGAACTGTTCTAAGCTGGTTTAAGTCCTATTTATCAGATCAATTTCAGTTTGTTCATGTTAACAATGAATCCTGCATGCACGCCAAAATTAGTAATGGTGTTCCACAAGGATCTGTGCTGGGACCAATCCTGTTCACTTTATATATGCTTCCTTTAGGCAATATTATCAGGAAACACTCCATAAACCTTCACTGTTATGCAGATGATACTCAAGTACATCTATCGATCAAGCCAGATGAAATTCATCAGTTAGCTAAACTTCAGATGTGGCTTCAGGATGTTAAAACCTGGATGACCTGTAATTTTCTAATGTTAAACTCAGATAAAACTGAAGTTCTTGTTCTAGGGCCCAAGCACCTCCGTGATGCATTATCTAAAGATATAGTTTCCCTGGATGGCTTCACCCTGGCCTCCAGCACCACTGTGAGGAATCTTGGAGTTATCTTTGATCAGGACATGTCGTTTGAATCTCACATTAAGCAAATTTCAAGGACCGCCTTTTTTCACCTATGTAATATTGCAAAAATTAGGAACATCCTGTCTAAAAATGATGCAGAAAAACTAGTCCATGCATTTGTTACTTCAAGGCTGTGTTACTGCAATTGCTTATTATCAGGCTGCTCGAAAACTGCTGACTCTTCAGCAGATTCAGAATGCTGCAGCACGTATTTTGACAGGGACCAGGAAAAGAGATCGTATTTCTCCTGTCTTAGCTTCTCTGCATTGGCTTCTGTAAAATCCAGAATAGATTTTAAAATCCTTCTTCTCACCTAAAATGCTCTTAATGGTCAGGCACCATCTTATCTTCAAGAGCTCATAGTACCTTACTACCCCACCAGAGCACTGCGCTCCCAGAATGCAGGGTTACTTGTGGTTCTAGAGACTCCAAAAGTAGAATGGGAGCCAGAGTGTTCAGCTATCAAGCTCCTCTCCAGTGGAACCAGGTTCTAGTTTGGGTTTGTGAGGCAGACACCGTCTCCACATTTAAGAGTAGGCTTTGATAAAGCTTATAGTTAGGGCTGGCTCAGATGAGTCCTGAACCATCTCTTAGTTATGCTGCTATAGGCCTAGTCTGCTGGGAGACTTCCCATGATGCACTGAGCTCCTTTCTCCTCTTTCTGGTCCTGGTCTCCTCCCACTATCTGGCTATGCACTCTAACTTCAGAACCCGATTCTGTGCGGTTCTTGGAGGCACTGAGGTTTAACCTACAGAAATGGGCAATGTGACCAGCCCTATTACAGCGGTGGCATATTGGCTTTGAAACTATCCACCGCCTGAGAATAGGTGTCACCGGAACAAACCCGAGGTCTAGATTTACTCTGCCTGCCAGCCTCCCCCCACCTAAAGGCAACACCCAAAGGTCAACAAAAGGGATAGTGGTTCTGTGACAAACGTTGTTTTAACTCTCTGCGCAACGTGTCGTCCAGCACACTTTCAATAAATTGATCATGCAACAGCACATCAGGGGTATGTATACGTACAAGCAAATCCGTCCGTTTTCTCATTAACCGGCGGTGTAAGCCACCTACTGCTGCGACAATCTGTCTGACCTCACGCTCAAATGTTTGGCATTCCTCTGCTCTGTATCGCACATGCTGCTGCCCCTGTCCTGTGATCTGACCGTAGCCGACAAAGAGTTACCTGTTGTAATGGAAATTTCATGAGAACCATCTTTAAAACACTGCCATGTAACTAATCTCACTAGGGGCCTCCGGCTCTTGGGTATGGGGTCAATGGAAGATAAATGTGTGTGATGCTTTAACGTATGTCCAGAGGGGTCAGGACTTTAAGGGGTTCACCACATGTACCTTGGACATGGGTGTCTTTCTATAGATCCAGATTGAGTGTCCCCTAGGGAACACTGAAAGACACCATATTCCTTTCGAGATAGATAAAAGATAGAGAGATAAAAGCTGCATGAGCTGTTACACTGCAGCTCACTCGGATGACTCTCTGATGTGTATGTGTCCCCGTGAGTTCCTTCTGCAGAAGACTTGAATAAAATTCAAGTGTTTGCCTGAGCTATTTATTTAAACATGCTTTTTCCCACCACAATTTTGGCGTTGTCGGCTCGTCACACGCATGAGAGGACTCGGACACTCGGAGCTGCAGGTGAAAAACCATACGGCCAGAGTTTGAGACTCTGGGACTTCAAACCTCCCCTCCAAAATATGGTGGAGACGTTGAGGGCCTGACCCTGAGTGTCTTAGCTCCCTTACCGCTGTGATCCACAAAGAACCTGATGGCTGGCAACACTCTCTTTTTGGTGAGTAGACTATTCAAGAGGAACGATTCTCGCTACCTCCAGGGTGAGCGTGACAAACGTGTCAGCAGGGCAGGCCTGGGGCCGCTGTGTGAATCGGCAAAGCTTTGTGTTAAAGGTACTATAGTCAAGAATCACTGGGGGCACTGGATTTCTTATAGGTCTGGGACCTACTGTTGCATCAGTTCTTTTGGTCTGGGACCCACAGTAAAGTAGGGGTTTGTGAGTCAAAAGACTTGCAATAAAATTGAAGAAAATCTTTTTTTGAATAAGATTTTTTTTATTATTATTTCAGTTAGGGTTGCTACTCTAGGTGATTACCAAGTAATTATACAGTATTGTTGAGTGCTAAATGTGTTTACTACAGATGTATGATTGAATTGCGCATGAAATAAATTGAGTGAGAATTGCAAACAGCCTGTGTGAATGAATTGCGTCTGAGAAAAAAAAACTAACAGACTGTGTGAATGTTGAACAAAGGCTTTTTGTAAACAGGATAGGATTTCCTCAGACTACTAGCTTTGTTAACATTTAACATTTAATAGAAACACGTAAGAATTTAGATAATATAGATCTGTGAACGATCTTTTCCCAGGCACCCGGGTTCAAGGTAAGGTCCTCACAGCACAAGACTTAAACAAGCCTCCCAATTTAAAACAAAAGAGGCACCTCATTCTAAATTTTAAAGACAAAATAAAAGGTAAATTCTTTATTCTGGGAATTAAGGGTTATTTAAACACTACGAAGATGGTTCAAATAACAGTAAGAAGGAACAAGACCCTTCAATAATGAATTCTCCTAATATTAATTACATGATTGCTAATTATGGTGTGGGCAGTATTGACCAGCTGGACATGTGGCTAAGCAGTGTGGTTTCCAGCAACAGGCAGCTTCAGCCTGAGACAGTTAGATACTCTGAGGGTACAATTAGAGAAAAGGAGAGGGAGAAAAAAACCTTTAAAGCAAACTGGGCCGCGTATTCAGCATGGCTGAGAGAGGCGAGCCGTAGGGACAGCAAACTACAGGCAGGGACCGCCCCTCTAACAATTCTGCATCTCAGTGTGTCAAACTAGATCCGGACGTGGACTCGGTTCCCCCACACAGCCACGTCGGCCAAACCCTGCTCCAACTTCCGACCAACCTGCAGCTGGTGCGGCAGCAGCAACAGCCACTGCCAGGAGGACAGACAGAGGAGCAGAAAGTTGCTGTTAAAAAATCTACCCACAGAACGACCTAACAGTAGCAGCCACAGCTGTGGGAGGGGAACGACCCCCCACCATACAGGGAGCCATCCAGCCCGCACCACACCAGATCCAACAAGATTTATTTACCAACCTCGAAATCACCTACAACCCTCCATGTCACAGCCCCAGTGATGGAAGTGGCGTCCGGAGATGGAAGCGTACAGCTGATCCACAGACCGTGGCTATTCATCGAGATGAAGGACGCAGTCCAGATGGTGGGGTGAAATATTTGAACATCTGCTGATCTTTTGCCAACAATACAGACCCATAAACCTGAACTTAGACGATTGTTGCAGAGAGAGCAGCAGAAAGACAGGCTGTAATGGCACAGCTGAAACAAGATCAGAGAAAAGGCAAAAGAAGAGACAGAGGTCAGGGTCGCGGAGGCAGAGGAAAGGACATGGCAGATCTGATGCTTGTAACATCTGCAAAAGCACGGACATTGGGCACGAGACTGCCCGGAGGCTAAAAGGACGATGGCGATTGACTAGCAGGGGGAAACCCAAGGCCAGGGAAGGAATGTTTTGTCACTGGAACTGAGATGACAGAGCAACCTGCACATGAATCATGTTAGCACCCACCCACACACAGGCACAGACACAGAGGTTAAAACTGAAGCAGACATGCAGACTTTGATAAATGAGGCTATTCTGTATCTCGAGCGGAGACAGGAACTGATAAAGTAAAATCAACAGGATATATGCTAAATACAAGATGACGCATATCAACGCATGCCTGAACATATAATCAATGTGGCAGGGAAAGATATCAGATTTCTAGTTGACCCCATACCCAAGAGGCCGAGGCCCCTAGTGAGATTAGTTACATCGCAGCGTAACGGATGATACTCTCTGATGTGTATGTGTCCCCGTGAGTTCCTTCTGCAGAAGACTTGAATAAAATTCACAGAAAGACAAGTGTTTGCCTGAGCTGTTTATTTAAACACGCCTTTTCCCCCAATAGCCATCCCTGCTACGGAAAAAAAGAGCGACCGGAAGTTACCTGTGCCCCTGAATATCCTTTCCCACTACACTTCATATTCTGTAACCAGAGTCCCAAATATAAGCCCGTTACAATAATCTGATAATTATAATTACTAGCACACCTTTAGAGGAGAGAGATCTGATGTTTAAGGTCCACATTTAATTCCCAATTCTTTTGCACTATTGCTCATGGGTTTAATTTTATGAGGTTTTTATGCACAGCTTCTCTTCCGTTTACCTTTGATTTAAATAATTTCAATGGTCGGGGGGCAGACACCGTCACTATGGGGTTTTCACCCATGGAATGGAGGAGCAGACAAGTGTGTAGACTGCAATTCTGCCCCTGGTCCTAACTCTGGATTGTTATGGATTTGGTCCACGAAATCCCACTTGGGATGAATGCCATCTCTCTGAATCAGTCTGCCAATGTTCTACAAACCCACATCGTTTGCTGGACACCACCTCGACAACCAGCGGCGAAATGATCACATGCGGTACACACGACTCATTAATCTTAGTGACCTCTGATTGGCCTAACGGGAGTCATTACCCCAATGTGAATAAAAATCTAAGTCAATAGCTTCTAAATCACTGAGCCTCCACGGCAAAAAATAAACTACACTTGTTACACATATCATTATCGCTAAAGGAGGCAGAACAGCTGACACACCGAGCAAGAGAAAGCAGAAGAGGAGGAGAGAGAGAAGCCATCGCTAGTGCTAAGTAAAGTCACTAACAGCTAGCTAAAGTACAGTTAGCTACCAAAACTTGAGATTTAAAGAGAGGGGTAAAAGATGGAACCCCCACAGAGCGTGAAGGATCCGCGCCATATGGGAGCCAGGTAGCCGGGCCGAGGGAAAAGTCTGGTATGCAGTATGAGGAGCTAGACACCATGTTGTGCCAATTTGTTGTCTTTATTTAATTATGTATGTACAGGTGAAACTCGAAAAATTTGCAT
>NW_024041344.1:0-24046 GCF_014851395.1 Micropterus salmoides
TCCAGATGTGAAGCTTACAGTGGTATGTGATGGTGTACAGCTGCGCTACTCTGTTATTTACAACACTGTCAGGATTCCCACATAAAAATACTCCAGCTTATTGTGGAAAACCAGAGGTGGTTGACCAGGCAACCTGTAGCCATTAGGACCTGTGACAGTCCAAAAAACACTGCCATAAGGATTCAACCTGTGTTTTGACATCCCCTTTTAGATGAAAAACCTGTGTATAAGCAGCTCCTGCATTTCCTTTTATGACTGTAGCTAAAAGTGAGAGTGTTTTTCTGCTGAAGATGGCCATAGCCTCTGAATAAGAGAACGTGCAGTTGTATATGCTGTTTTGTCTTGGGCTTGAGGAAATTTAGCGCTCTTCCTGTTTTTCATGGGTTTCTGGGGTTTTTATGACTTGACAAAGACAAAATTGGTATGAGCAATGGAAGGATAACTTCTTAAACTGCATGTTGAGGACTTATTTATAGGAGGCTTTATTATTTATATTATAAAATATAATTGGTGCAAGCTTTTATTTACTCTGTGAGCTACAGTACATTTAATTAAAACATTATTTAACCATTACCAACAATAAAGCTTCTGGTTATCAATGGCTCGTAACAATTCTTATTGTAATAGTTATTTTCACTTTGCCTGTCAAGAATTTCTTTGTGCTATTAATTCTGGGTGGCCAGCTGAGGTAATGAGGATACACCCTTGGGGTCCATAATGCATTATTTAACAGCGTTTCTAGCATGTACAGTTCAGTACAGAGAATTTAGAGGCAATCCAGCTGAGATCCCAGGGATCTCTTTACCAGCTACAAAAATTTTCTGAGATGAAAGTATTTGATATTTTATTTGACTACAGCAACATCTGACTACTTCATTAAATGATTAGCCTGCCTGTCATGAGTTCTTTTTGTCATTTTTGCATTGCGTTTTGTGTCTTGTTTAATGTCGTGTTTTTGTACGTCACCAGAGACTTTACTCCCACCTTTGGGTGTTTTTTATTTTGTTTTTTATTATCACATCATTTCCTGGCATGCCTGCATCTCACAAACTCAATGATAGCATCTCTCTTCACACAGGAGTCTGAGCTGCCAAAGGATCACTCTGCACAAGAACCTCTTCTGCTCGTATGTGCTCAATTCAGCCCTCACCATCATCTACCTCGTAGCAGTGGTCAATAATCCTGAAGTGGTGGGCAGAAACCCGGTGAGTACGTCCTCTGTTGAATATTTACCACCAGGAGGACCACAAGTGTTACTGTCCGCACTGCCATATGGAATGGAAACACAACATATCTGTTTTTTTAAGTGAAACAAGACTAGTCACAGTCATGCTAGCTGCTAAGATGCTCATAATATAATTGCTAACATGCTGATGTTTAGTGGGTTTTAACTTTGTTTACTGTGTTCACCATCTTAGGTTTGCATTTGAGTATGCTAACATTCGCTTATTAGCACAAAACACAATTACAGCTAAGTGTGAGGTGAATGTCATTAATTTTGCAGGTATTTGGCCAATGGTAAATCAAAATGTGGAACAAATTAAAATTTTGACCTGATAATGGCACTAGAGGAAAAGTTATTGTATCAAAAGTACTACATTTAATTTAATTTAAACATGACTGACTTTACAAAATTTTATAGTCCAGAATTTGTCAGAAATTTTAGTCTGGTGGAGCCAAATCCTAGCATGGCTAAAAAGTGTCTGTTCTGTTCCGAAATGAGAAGCAAATACATTCATAATTTATGCTAAGTCAAATAAAAAAAAGCAAGAAATAACATTTTCTATGAACTTTTTAAAAATAATTTGCGAGGGAGCTAAATTTAAATGGAGTTGCTCATAATTTTTTTTTAAAGTTGCACAAGACTTTTTAAAAATCCTAATTAGTATTTCATCTCATTGAGCCATATGTTGGCAGTGTTACACAGTCAACTGACAGTTTTTGTTCTCTTCCACATTCTCCTGTCAGAGCTTTCACTGAATGCATTATGTGAATTCTTTGAAACCCTGAGGTCTGCTTTGGTAGAGATGATAAACCTGTCTGGTAGGAATGCCTTACTATCAGGCCTGAACATAAATTTGTGTGTTACTTTTCAAGAACCACTCCTTTTTGGAAATAAAAATAATGAATGCCTATTAACTCAGTGCCTGGTGCGTCTTAAAAGTTGTTGCAGTTCTTCCAACTCCAAAACAAAAAAGATTTATCATATTTTTCCTTTTATGTAGAACTGTTTACATTTAAACACACTCAGGCAAGTCCAAGTTAATGAAAAACTGTCAGAATATTGCTTGCTACTAAAAAAATCCAAATTCTTCATCCTCTGAAAATGTTAATGTGCAAAAACTAAATTAGAAAAGAGAACTTCAGATGATCAAAGTGCAATACAAAAACAAGAGATAGGATTGTGGAAGTTGGCTCACAGTGCTTACAATCCAATTAGCCTCAGCCTGCTTTCAGCTAGAGTATCTCTGGCCCAACAAAGTACTAGAAACATCCAGGAGACAGTGGAGACTTCAGCTGGCCTTGGGTTTGATTCAGCATCCTGCTGCTGCTGCATTTCATGCATTCACCAAATCTCTCTGGCTCATCCTGACTGCCGTCTTTAATCACATCCCGTCTCTGAACGTATCCAAGAAAGCAGCCAGAAATGACAGCCATCATCATCAGTGTGAGGAAATATATATTTTTGCACAATGGCTCGCTTTCAAGTCTCTCGTCCTCGCCATATGTTAAGAAGGTTTGTGTTGAATCTGTTACTTTCTGCCATAGAACTGTCAAGTTGTGCTAACTCGACGCTACATGTCAAAACACAATTTGTCACGTGGCCCTGCTTTTCAAGGGGGAGTAGCAAAGTAATCACAAGCACCAGTGGTTGGGGTGTCTGTTGGGAAACATTTTAGAAATTTACCGCTGCCATAGTGAGACTTATGAGCCTGTTTTCTGAACTGGTGATTTAGGAACGGTGGATCATGGTGAAGATTCGCTCTCACAGAGAAAACATTATTCTCTCTGGTGTGGTGATGCAGAGTCTGGTTTGGCCTGCCAACAGTGTGGGGGAGTGAATCCCCAAAGCTTATGTCAAACCAGGGAGGAGGCTGAAAACATGAGAAACATCTACATGATCTATAGCAGCTTGATTTGTAAACCAGACCATTGTCGGTAACTTTACACAAACCTTGGTTAGATGCAATGCAAAACAGTTGTGAATGAGTGAAAAGTGAGTCACCTATCTCATAATGATACAAGTCCATGTCTGTAATAGTGGAGATTGCTCAAGTGGAAAGGGAATGTAGGAAAGTGAGGAGAGACATATGGCTAAAAGTTTAAAAGTGAATGACTGTTGTGTGTTTTGAGCTAAGAAGACCCCTGACAGCAGCAGTTAATAGCAATGCCAGCATCTTTGAATTATATTGTGGCGGCAAGCATGCTCTTTTAACACAGGACGGCGAACCAGAAACCTTGATGTGGATATTTGAAAAAAATATTTTCATGCAAAGGTTTGTTCTGGTTATGTTCTCCATGTACGGTATGTGTTTCAGTGAAAGCAATAAATTCATTGGTGTTTTTTTCAGAATACAAATCAATTGCATTTTTCTGTTTTGAAAGGAGAAACAACGTATGTTCCTGTATAAGAATCCAATTCAGAATTTTTATTTTTGATTGCATTGTCAACATGAGTTTTGTAGGACTTTTTTGTAGGATTTGTTAACAAAATTCCTCTTAAGTAATGTTAATGCTGTACTGTATCGATTAGATTTCTATTGAGAGCCTGGATCAGAGTAGGAACATTAAGAGTTTGTGTGCTTGTGATGTGCCAACATTGTGTCTTTTGGGGGTTTAGCACGATTAACAAGAGAGGAAATGAATAAAAAGTCTGGTTTGGGGTATCGTCAACATAAAAAAGGACAATGTACAGTTGGCACTCTATACATATTATTTATATATAGAGTAAATGTCAGGGGGCCTGATATTGAGCCTTGTGGGACACCTTTATCAACTGTTTGGGAACTTGATTTGAAACCACCTGCAACAACAACAACCAGTAGTAAGCAGAATCAGCAAAACATGAAAAAAGCTTATTTAACTAAATGTTTTTTGTAAAACTATACAGTATCATCTTGTGCTTTATAGTATAATATTGTACTTGTTGAGATGTACCACATACTGATGGGAAACATGTATGTATTGTCACAATTTGATACCCATAAGTTTCTAGATTCCAAATTTGGTTTTACCATTTGCAGCCATCTTGGCTTTTATTTGAGCCAATAATTTGGGCACAGGGGAAGGAAGCCATCTGAGTTGGGACAAGCAAGCAGCAGCCAACACAGCTGACGTGATTGGCTAAGGAGCTTGCCGATTAAGCAAACGTCCAAAAACACGTCTCCTTAACACATTTCCCAAGAAATGAAACAATGAGTCTCAAAGTTACCAAAGGCATGCATAAGAAAATGTGAAATTAACTTGCTATTAACTTTTGTGGAAGAAAAATTATTTTTAAGAGTGAATTTGGGATTTTCAGAAAATACGCCAGAACAATCAGGTTCATTAGAACTTGTGTGTAGCAATCATTAACAGAATTACATCTTATGCCGCATCCATAAGTGTCTTGATAATTATAGCATCAGTAGACTGTGCTTAGATACAGTAAGATTGGCATAACGATATGTCATGTCATCAAAGTCATCTCTTTCAAGAAATTACAGTAATGATTCAATCAAAGGGACATAATGTGACATGTTGTCATATTGTCATGTTGTCGTACTATGCTGAATGCATGAATAGAAAACTGCATAGCACTATATAAGGTACAAATATACATTCTGTCTGTCTGCAAGGAGTAATACTGGCTACTGATTTTTTGTGGAAAACAAACTATAACATATTTTTTGGATGTGTCCAGCTGAGATGATGTCAGGAGTGTGTAAATTAAATTGTGGTAATAGATATATTTTAATAAAGAAAGTCAAAAACGTAACATAATAGATATTCCTGTTTTGTCTCTCTCTGCAGGTTGGCTGTAAAGTGTTGCACTTCTTCCACATGTACATGCTGGGCTGCAATTATTTTTGGATGCTCTGTGAAGGCATCTACCTGCACACGCTTATCGTGGTGGCTGTGTTTGCAGAGGAGCAGCATCTGCACTGGTACTACCTCCTGGGCTGGGGTGAGTGTGTCTACATTTGATTTGAACACTATTTGCGGTGTTTTTCCTCTTTTAGTATATCTGTAAAGACTTATTTTTCTATGCCCTCACTGGACAATGGACATTGTCACAGCTTGAAAACTCATCAGAAAGCAGTACAATAAGATGAGACAGAATCTAGCAACCACAATTTACTCGTATCCACCCGATCTTCGTACAGTATGTAACCCTGGACATGCTGACAGCTTTATTGGCAGTCCTATCGCTTATTGCTTAATGCTGTCCTGTTTATCACCTCGTTCAAAAAAGGAATAATGGGTGCAGTCTGTCAAACAAGTAAGCGATGGAGCTAAATGGATGGTCATTATTAAACATGAGGCCTGTTTTTACCGTGTGTGTGTGTGTGTGTGCGCGCGCGTGTGTGTGTGTGTGTGTGTGTGTGTGTTTAGGACGGCCAGTTAGTCAGGTCCATCTGTGACCAATATGGTGCAGGGTCTCAATGGTGACGGAAAATGGACCTGGATACATGGATTAATGTGTTTATATCCACACGAAAAGTAAAAAGCAGACTGAGCCCAGCCTCTAGTGGGTATTTCAATTTCAAATTAGACAGGATTGTTACAAGAAATTAAACATGCAGTGTTGTTTTTAGGGTTGGAGCAATAAAATTACAATAGGAAAGTTTGTGGAATGAGAATCAGCTTTTCCAAAAATATATGCAGAGATTTGCAAAGTAAAAATGTATTTGATGAGGAGGTCTAAGACCAACAAAACAACTGACCAAGCTAACCACACTTTTACTGTTGCACAAAAGACAAATGAATTTCACTAAACTCACTCAAGACCTCATATGGCCACCATCTTTTTGCTTTCCAAGGCTTTCCTCTAGTGCCCGCATCCATCCACGCCGTGGCAAGGAAAACGTACTTCGATGACAAGTGAGTAATGTTCCAGAAACTTCTGCAAATAAACAGGAGATGTTTACATACGTGCTCGACTGTGTGCAGCAGTGAGCGAGAGTGTGCATGTTTTTGTATGTGTGTGACTATGTGTATTTTGGGCAGCAGACAGCACTGACTGATATGTTTTTCCTTCTGTAGCTGTTGGATGAGTGTGGAAACCCATCTGCTCTATGCAGTCCATGGTCCTATCGTGGCTGCTCTTCTTGTAAGTCTGCTAATCCACTGTTTCAAGACAGTAAAAAAGAAATGCTTGGATCTAAAAGTAAAAAAAAAAAAGATAATTGGTTTGTTATTTTGGTAGCAGTTTTGGCTCTTAAAATGTAAAAGATGAGAAGAAAAGAAAAATGGCTACTTTATTTGTTTTATATATTTTTTTTACTTTCTGCAGGTGAACCTCTTCTTTTTACTAAATATTATAAGAGTGCTGGTGACCAAGTTGAGAGACACACACCGGGCCGAGTCCAACATGTACATGAAGGCAGTGAGAGCCACGCTGATCCTGGTGCCCCTACTGGGAATACAGTTTGTCATTTTCCCCTGGAGGCCAGAAAACAGGCTAGCTGGGGAGGTCTACGAGTACATCATGCACATACTCATGCACTACCAGGTAGGCACTGACCTGACAGCAAGGCACTGAATTTACTGAAATGTCTATTTTTGTAACAGGTAGGAGTTCAATTCAAGGGTAATTCAAAAGTGAACTGAGAAGCAAAAAAGTGCTGCTTCACTGCTCCTGTGGGTCGAAGTGTTCTGCACCTCTGGTTGATTAAAGAGAAAAGTATCTACGTATGCATTGTACTCAATGGACCTTTAATACTGAAAATTATACTTAATAGCAATGTTTATGTTTTTGTCCCAAATTGTCAGTATGCATGCATGATGATGATGATCCCGAACACAGCCCGTATATGCCAATGCCCACAGATCAGACTCAAGATTTAGACGTTTGGCATGCTTGAAAGTTTCCATACAAATAAACCTTGTTTTCAGCCTTGTGGTTATTGTGATTGATTGATGTCATTCACTGCTGATCTACCCTTTAAAGAACCAGTTAGGCACTCCATTTACTTTACTTGACCACCAGTTAGGCACTTAATTAAACAACAGGCAGGCAGGCCATGGAATTTCACTTCATTCACTTACCAGTTAGGCATTATGTTGCGCCATCAGATACTCTCTGTTCTGCACTTTTCTTTTCAAAAAGCACTCTAAATGATTGTGAAGTTGCTGTCCTACCTCGCTGCAAAAAAGGTGATAATTAAATTCCATTGCTTTAAAAGAGCTAATTATGTCTACATGTTTTGCTTTTTCAGGGATTACTGGTGGCAACAATATTCTGCTTCTTCAACGGAGAGGTAAGCACTGTTCATGTCTTTACACTTTAGCAGTTTGGTTTCTCTACAGTACTACACAATGTTGTGTAGAGTTAAAGGATGACTTCAACATCCGTCATGTCTGAAGGCTAAATATGAAACAAGTGCAAAGAGACAGTTATTTTAGCTTAGCTGTGCCCAAAGGTATAAATTTCTAACAGCACCTCTAAACCCCACTAATTAACAACTTTGAATAGAGACAGGCTAGCTTCTTCCCCTGTGGTCAGTCTTTATGCTGAGCTAAACTTACCATCTCCTGGCTTTACATGTAACAGACAGTCATGAGAGTGGGATAAATGCTCTCGTGGAACTGTCAGCAATAAAACAAGTGTGTAATTCCCAAAATGTTGAACTATGCCTTTAAGAATATTATTTGCAGGAAAAGTAAAATTTTTGATGTGACAAAATAACACTGGCCTTTTAGGCAAAGGTATGAGACTCTATCAGGCAAAATGTTTTAATTTATGTTTTTCACAGGTCAGATCTCTTACATCTTACATGTGTGCCTGACAAGATACCCAAGCACAGACTCAAAGTTGGGTTTTGGCATTGACTACTTAAGTAAAATAGTTGTAACATCTACATCTGTCATTAGTCCAGTTGTAACAGGTTGTAAAGCATTGTGCTGTTTGTCTCTGCTGAGACCAATCTAGTGCTGTGACAGTGAAAGCAGGAGGGTCAAGTCAGGTGAAGTGTAAGACAGTTTATAAATGTGTGTTTTCCAAGACCAGCTGGAAATTGACTCTCCTTTCAAGTCCTACTGTCAGGCTTTTTAAGTCTGTCTGCAGCTGTCTCACTGAGAGCATCCTTAACTTGGTTCAAACATTTCTCCGAACGAATAAGGTAGATTTCCATTAAAGCCCAGATCTGGGGTTTATGATGACGTTTTTGCCTCCGCAGATTCACTGTGTGGTAGATACTTTCAAGCTCAAAGCACCAATGATACGTAGTAAGGTCAAATTAGGCATTTTTTTGGGGTTGTTAAACTCACTGGTGATGTAAATGCCTCGGTAATTGCATCAGGTAATTACAAATAAACATGTGTATATGCTTAAAACTAACAGACCTTTGTAAAATATAGCAAATAAAAAGGGAAATTATCTGTTAAAAAGAGACAGTGACGCTGAGATTTTTCCTTGAGATGAGTTGCCAAGAAAACAGGGCACAGATGCAAAAAACCCCGACAGAGCAACATATTTAAATATTCAGCGTGAAGTTTCTGTAACACAGCAACTAGCAACCTACTGTGGAGTTGCATTTTATACAAGCAGCCTAATAAATTGATCAGGTATTAGCGCATAAATGAGAAGCCAGAACGCAACAGCATCTTCTCAAACGATGTAAATAATACATGCAGTAGAAGAAGCGAGTGTAGAGCATGTCTAAAGGGCGAGGCCACTTTCTGGGTGATGCAGGGTCAATGAGCACACAAACTGTCACAAGGGAACGAGAGGGTTTGTTTGCTTCACCCACATAATGACCAATTCAGCTCCCATAATCAGGACACGGGTTTCTGGGGCTGGTTTCAATTCAGTTTTTTGATTTCAAGGCCAAACTGCACAGACCTGCCTTGTTTCTTCAATGGCTGCATTGTGAAGTTAGGTCAGTGACACAAACAGCTTTCATGCTGTATTTGTGACATGAAGCAAGACGTTCTACATGGAAGCTGTAAGCCCTGGCTGGTCTTTTGTCTCATTATAACAATTAGTGTCATAATTTACATCATTAGATCATTGTGTGTTAATACACCCACAGTAATTAGAGTAGCATTAGGGTGTTACAGAATCCAACGATTAACACGCACTGCTAGAGGACTGTTGCTCTGCTTTCCTTTTTTAGGAACACACTCTGGTTTTTGTTTGGTCAGTCAATCAACATGTTGAAGTAATTAGAAAGAAAATGAGTCAGTGACATTTTTGATTAATAAATTCATTGGAATAAATTAATTAATTATTGATTGTGGACATGTGTCAAACTTTTCTTTGTTTGATATCACTTCTTCTTCTTCACGTGTCTTTGGACTGTTGGTTGGACAAAACAAGCTATTTGAAGATGTGACCTTGGGCTCCTGGAAATTGTGACATTTTATAACTTCTTACAGACAAAACAAATAACAGATTCATCCTAAAGCCCCACATCCATCATCAACATGCTGGCTACTACTGTAAGCTGGGCCGGATTTACCAACAAGGGGTCCTTGGTGCAAAAATTTGCTATGGACCATAAGGAATGTAAGTGTATCAGATGTGAGAATAGAAGGGGTATAAATTAGAATATTAAAATCTTTTTAAACATTTGTCTATGAATAATGCATCCTAAAGTTACATTTCTTTAGTTATTGAATGCTCAGCAGGAAGCCATGAGGAGTTGCTTTCCTTTTGTTCATCTTCTCTTTTTTTTGGTAATGTAGGTGAACTGAGGGAGTGTCAAATTTGGAGCATTGCGTTCTCCTCGGGATTTAGGCTTCTGGAGGCGAAAAAGTTTGAGCTTGTTGTTGTCATTGTGAAGTTTACCAAACTTCTGAAAGGGTAACCATCTTACAGGAGAATTTGAGTTTTTGAAAACATTTTCAGTTTGTCCCATATTTAAGATATTTCTTTATTTTCTGATTTGGAAGTTTAAAGTTGAGAGTTTTAATTAATTGCTTGATATAACACCATAACCACTGATCATATTAGGGACTAAGTAGAGGGATTATGAAGGGTGACTTACTCAGTATGTCATCAGCATAATAATAGAGTTTGTGATGGTACAATATGGAATTGGTTTATGTGCTTATAAATGTGATTACTGGGTGAAATGGTCTGACCAAGATAATATTATGATTGTGGATGTCCCCAGTGAGTTGCTCTTTGGCAGAATCAAAATGGTTGCATGTAAATCTGTTGTGTAATTATTTGGGTTGTAGGATATTCTCATCAGTTTATTTCTGCAGAGCAGTGAAGAGAAAGAAGCAGCATACTCTTTTTTTGTTTGATTTTGTTGCTGACTGATAGAGTGGCATTTCAGTCAACATGCAATAGAGAAAAGTAACAATCATGTACCCTTTTTGGATAATCGTGGTGGGAGCTGCGCAAAATGTTGCACATTCCTCAAACAGTCGGCTGCAGATAAAATGTAAATATTTGTCCTGACATCTCTGAATGGCCGTGAACAGAAGCCAGTGCAATTCAGTTCAATTCAATTAAATTTAGATGTCTTTATTAATCCCACAACAGAGGAATTCACAATGTCACAGCAGCAAAGAATTTAAAAAAAAGTACAAGCAAGACACTCTAAATATAAACAATCAAATAATAAATATAAGTAAAGAAATAAATAGTAAACAGTTGTATCTACGGTCATATTATTGCCCAGTTTATCAGTCCTGGTGCTTGTGTGTTCTGTCCAATGGCTGAGGGGAAGGTCCTCGTCCACCCTATGAGCAGTGTAGATGACAGATGTAGGGTAGAATGAATATGAATTACATGATTGTTGAAACGTTTAACATACAGCTCAGTACAGATTACATCTTTCACATTTCAGGAAATATGACTTGGGTGTTTACATGTCGTAACTGCCATCTGTGAATGTGATTGAAATTTGAGTGATCCACATATGCTACAGCAATCACGCTCGCATCAGTATAGATCACCGTCTGTTGGATTATTGTTGTCACGAGACGGTGCTTACTCTGGCTCTGCTTTGCTTGCATATTGAAATTTGGACGTTTGGTGGAATAATCTTGTGGTCAAAGTGCAACAGTGAAGCAAACCAGAAAAAAAAGTTTAGAGAAATGTTTGCAATGTGTAACTTTGACAGTATTTGCACTTAGATGACAAAGGCAATTAAAATACCACTTTTAGATACCCTGGTAACCATAACCACGCTTGATCCCCACATTAGGGCCAAAGCATTACCTTCAAAAAACAATGTCCAAGATTTTGACCATGATAGTGGACCATCTCTTTTACATGTGTGTTTGTGTGTCGTCCAGGTGCAGGCAGCTCTAAAGAGACAGTGGATGCAGTATAAAACCCAGTGGGGTCAGAGACGAAAGGACCACTGCTCAATGCGCTCCACGTCCTACACAGCCACCTCCATCACCGAGGTACCCGCCTTCATGTACCACCATGACTGTAACACCGAACACTTGAACGGGCGCCACACAGAGGACTCTGAACTGGTGGCATTAAAATCAGGAGAGACATACGCTTGAGCCACTGACTCACACCGAGGAGAAAGAGGTGGGACCAGCCGAAGAACAGTTAGAAAGGAAAATGAATCCGGTTTGCCGGATCTCAGTGATTAAATCTCAGAGGCTGGGTGCTTCAGCCCAGGACGATAGTACGGGTCTGGGAGTAAAGGAGCTCATTAGGACAGAGATGGGCAAGCTACAAGGCTGACATTCATTTATTTTACGTTGCTGTTGCAGCTGCTTTTTGAGAAATTTGATGTCAAGAACTTGTGACATGAGACAAGAGCTGCTTTTGACACATGTCACTTCCTAAAGCTGCTAAACTGCAAGCGCGCGCTCACTGATTGAGATGTGGAGACAGAAATAACTGTGACGGCGACGACAGCGAGGGAGGCAATGTTTTCTGTATGAGATAATGCTGCTGGATATGACAGTGATGGTGATATTGGTTCTGATTGACATGAGGTGGAGGTGAACGATGATTCTGATGGTGTCATGATGGTGATTTTTAAGGTAAAGTAGAAAAACCAATCCTTCCTCACCTATACCAAAGGGTAGGCTACTGTATGTTGGTCACAGCTAGGAAGGGGCGCATCGCGTCCAGACACAAAAACACACACACACACACATGCACACACAAATTTCACAAACCTGATCATATGTGCCATGATAGAGGTCAACGTTCAAAGAACCTCTGTGCTTGAAGCTCTGGAATTGTGTACATAATGTATGTTCACCATGTTTCATTAAAAAAAAGGTGTTCAAATGTTTTAAAAGGATTTTATTTTTGTTTTCTATTAATATTTTATTCTTGCCAATTCCTAGGTACGTGCTAAGTGTGTGTCCTGTGATGCTGCACTCCTGACTGCTTTGTTGTTTTTGCAGTTGCTGTATTTGTGCCGATGCCGAACGTTACAGGGCTGAGAAGCAAAAAGAAGCTAAATACACAAAATATATATGAATTTAAAAAACAACTTTATATTGAGGTTAAACAGCCACATGAGTTGTTTCAGTTGTGCCAATGATTCTGACAAACAGGCAGCTTCTCGGAAGCGAGGAAGCTGCACTGTCTGATTTTATTCACAATCATCCTTTGTTGTGCTCATGGTGCCTTTTATCTATCTTATGTTTTGTTTTGTTTTTTGAAAAAGTAATATTCTGTCCTCATGCATATTTATTCATGAATTTTGTAGCATTTTGTATGAATGAGCATCCAGGGCAAAGGAAAGACTCTCTAAAGATGAAATGATGAGAGGATCCCATTTATTCTGTATGCAGAGTCTTAAAGGCATGTTCACAATCTTGCGCCGACAACAAATAATCTACTCTTTGTCCTAAATACATTTAGATTACTTTTGTGGTTTTATTGTTACTTTGTCATAACTGTGACATAAGAATGTGGAGGATGAAAGTTAAAAGTCTTGATGGCCACAGTGCATTTAAGTGTGAATCCAAACAAGAGCACATTGAATTTGCTGACATTTTGGATACACTCTGTGTCTTGCATTTATCTTTAAAAGTTACTTAGATGTTCAATAAGCTTCTAAACTTCTCATCTGATAAACAACATTTAAATTCAGCCAGGGAAAAACATTTATTATCCTAGAGCGTGTAGCCAATGGCCAATAAGCCTGTAGCTGCATCAGACTGCTGTGATTTGTTTGGTGACCACTTAACAGGAATCCCATCCATGTTGACGTGACAGGGGAAGAGGTCAGAGAACTAATATCTAGAAAGATAAGGCTGGGGATACTCTGCATTTCTGTTATTGTTAACAAATTCCATGAAAAGACAAAACCAACAATGCATCTTTCAATGCTTTCCAACTTTACTTCCTGTCTCAGAATCAAGCAGAGTCATTCCCAATCTTTAAAAACAGGTTAAAAAAATATATAGCTACTTTTTGTTTTGGAAAAGGCCAATTTTCTAAAACATCTGGCCGCTGTAGATTTCAGAAACTCTTACTCAAACAGGAGTAAATAGTACATTTATTGGGGACTATTTTCAGCTGTGCATTAATACACATGTGGTGCTCTAGTGAGTATTTACAGCAGCAGGGCAGTGTGTGTGACTCAAAATAAATTACAGCGTCTGTGTGTTCATCATCGTGAAAGAACGTGTCACCCAGTACAATGGTGTGGCTCAGAGCTCTATGGCACAGAGAAATAAGATATATCAGGATTTGGGTACACACACTATACTTACTGGTCTTTCTGTGGGATTTCCTGACAAAAATAAAAATACAGAATATTAACAGACTTTTAGAATAATTTCATACAGATTTTCTGTCTACATGGGTGCTACGGTGTCAATATCCAGTGAATGTGATATTTTCTAGGTTTTCTTGTCATTGTCAACTGGAACAGTTTTTAACAAGATTCATGTGAGAGATATGAGACATGACATGAGACAGAATTATAATGAAATACAGTTTGAAATGTATTTCCACCTAGAATGTGAAGCTAAGACAAAACGTGCCATCTAGTCACACAGAATAACGATCAGAAGTTGATTGGAAAACACAAGTTTAAATTGTAATTATCATCCATAGATATGCAATAGCAATATGACCAGATAAATAGGACCAGACAACAACAAAAATCCCCTTAAAATATATAATGGGAAGAAAATTCAACACTCGCCTCTGCAAGGTAAAAACATCAAATTGGTCGAATTAGGTCACCAAATCAAATCAATTAAGCTATCAAAGTGAAGGATGCAGCTCTTTACTAGCTGCAAAGTTGAAGTTTAGCCAACGGATAATGCATCAGATGCACAAGCTAAAACAGACATTTGGACCTACTGCAATACTACTTTTTTGTTGCTAGCCAGGAATGAGGAAGGAACGGAGAGTGACAATCAATGTAAGAGAATGACATCATCGTCCTATGATGTTCTCATGTGTAATTTTTAAAGTTTGTTATTTATTTTAGTATAAAATTCATCTTCCTCTTCATCTGTATGACGATGATTTGTCTTGGATGTGCTGCACACTGTAAGACATATTATTAATAATCTTTTGGGTTTAGGGGAAGACAGATTGTGTATATTTTGTATGTTCATTCCCATGTAAGTATATTATAGATTTTTGCACTGTGAAATACTCTGACAGCTATTTTTGTTACATTCCTGTCATTCATTTTGGCTTGTGTTTGTCTCTTGCCCCCCCCTCTCAGCTCGGACTGGCATCATCTCAAAGCTGATTAAAAAAAAGCATTTTGTAAAAGCCAAATTGATTGGAGTTTTTTTTAAACCCATTCAGCACAAGAATAGACATAAAAAAGATCCTGTAGTGCTCTTTATTCGTGAGAAAATAGTAATTACAGAAACAAGCTGCAGCAGGTGTTTTCAAAGGAGAAAAAAGATAAAAGAATTTAGATGAAAATGGACAATTTGCACCACTTCATGATAAAAGGTACTTTTCATTGTTCCATTTTTTAAATGATTTAATAGGATTATGGATTACATGGGAAGTAAAATGGCTTCTTTTTCCAACCACACAAACTTTGTTTTAAAGCATTTCTGCAACAATCTCTGATGATTCAGCTACATTTTCCTCGCCAGCAAAACTATTCTTGTCGATGTTTCAGGGTTGAGAGATTTTGTATAATGAGTGCGCGGGGAAAACAAAGGAAGTCTTACTCCATTTGTGTCTTTGTGATCCCTCGGGCTTGGCAGTGCCGTACAGTCCCTTTTTTATTCTAAAGATTCAAATCACATACCAGCACCTGATGTGTGGAACAGGACAGAATCGACTGACACAGCTTGTCTCCAAGATGGACAGCTGCTCACACCCCACAACAAATTAAGGTTGTTATCGCACTAACAAGGCTGAGTTCTCCTCTTTATGTGAATATTTTTCAGCATTTCTATAGGCAGCTACTGTATAATATGCAATTTCAGGCTCTGCTGAATCCTAATGGTACAGCCAAGAGAAGAAGACGTACTGTCCTCCTGCTTCTGATAATGAAGTTAGACGGGTATGGAGCCGTTTCGTTGTTCTTCTAATATCATCCCCTGCCGACAGCATAACACCAAATTTATCAAAAGGAATCTTTAAATGAGAATATCAAATGCAAAGTCTGAAATTATATGCAAACTGCATTGCATATGAAGGCAAATATGGAGGAGTTATGCAATAATGAAGACACAATAAGAGTGATATCGCCATAGTTGTCATAGACCCTCCCGTGATTTTCTTCAGCAGATTCAATGGAATAAAGCAGAAAGTTAGAGGAAGAAGCCATAAATTGCCTCCATCTTGAGAGCATGCTTGCATGGGAAACTTCAGGAAAATGTCAGCGGCTGGCTATTTCAGGCATTTGTGAATGTTCCCTGTGAGCGACAATCTCACAGTACGCTGGGCAAATAAAAAAAACATGTCACGTGTGCTCACAACTCGGCTGTGAAAGCGATCTTGTGTGTGAAAGTGTTCCATGTCTAAATCTTCATCTGTATGTTAAGAATGTTTTGTGGTCACTTAGATCCATCATGTCTGCAGCTTGCGACCCTGACTGTTCCTATTACTATTGTTCCCTTCCCACTTCTACGCCAGGCACATTCATGTCCATGCACTCTACTGACTGAACCACTCTTTCGGTTTGGAATAATTCCAGTTGTCGAGGCCAGAGATTCATTACAACGGAGCCTCACTGCAGTAAGCACAAGAACAATGGAGAACAGACATGTTTCACTCTGTGAATTGTTTTTTCTCTGTTTGGTAACACACAGATTCTGCTGCCCCATTTTCATTCATCCACGTGTGATCGCAGCTCATCTGGATTTCTACTTGGCTGCAGTATACCCCAGCTCTCACCCCTACAGCACACAGTACCAACCCAGCTCACAGTCACGGTCCATGAGTCAACATGCCTGGAGCACTGACAGACCAAAGATTGTCGCTATGAGGCCACAGATTCTCATGTTTAACAAGCATGCCATATATACAGAGGCCTGTAAAGATAACTCGTAATTTATGCGCACAGACTACTTACTCATGCTTGATTAAAAATGTGTGCAGATGAATTAACAGAACAATTAGTTAAACTATATTGGTGATGTATGTTAAAGGGATGTCAAGAATAACAACTTTTGAGATATATCAAGAATCTCCATGCAAAATTAACTGTATTAAAACCAAGTAGCTCATTTACATTAGATTGTCCATACCGTGACAGTTTTCACTGTTGATTTTGCACAGCATCATAAGACTGTGGTAAGTAAACAATGGCAGCCAAAGTGTTATTTTAAATGTGGGTTTGGACTCAAGAACAGAGACTTGCAGCTTGAAGCTCACAAAAGGATTTTAATGATTACACAGAGGGTTATAGTGGAGTTGTGGTGGAGAGTTGGTGAGAGCGTGGCTGAACAAAAAGGTCCTGTTGCTGGCGCCTTGGTGTGGCAGGTGGTGTGGCAGGTGGTGTGGCAGACGAGAATCCCAGGCAATGAAGCAAAAAGGAGAAAACATGTTACAAAAGGTTCACTCACAAGACAAAAAAGTTCACTGGAAGTTACTTGAAAATTAACTGCGTGCTTGTTACCACTGAAATGAATATAACAATCTAGCGCTGACTGTCAGAAGCTCAGAGTATTTCAACAGGAGCTTGATTAGCAGATTGTCAGCAGCTATGCCAGAGAGCCAGGTGCCTGAGAGAGACCACACCCACACCACACATCAGAAAAGAGGCAGAAAAACCACAAAAACACTCACATGTATACTGGTTACGGTCAGACCGTGACACAAAGACAGTATTGGTGAAAAAACATCTCAGATGGTATCACAACTGTGAAAAATAAAGACGGGGAAAAAAGAGGAGAACTGACATAAAGTAATGGATTCTGATGTAATGAACCTAACAATATTACAAAGGAATGAAGCCAGAATATGTAAATACCAAAAGCTTCTAGCTTGGGTATTCAGGTGCTCCTGACCAGATTACCCACAATAGCCTGTAACTTCACTTTCTACTGTAGCATTAATGTGAAACTATTTTTCACTAAACTTTAAAAAAAATCGCTGTAACATACTCTCTATAACATACTCAATACTGTGCATATCTCTGTAGCATCTGTGGTAATAAACCAGCTAGTTTTTATGTCAGCATGCTGACATGCTTACAAAGACAATGCTAACATATGTTTAGCAGGTGCAGTACAATGTTCACAATGTTTGCTATCTTAATTTAGCATGTTAACATGCAAACAGGTTTCCCAAATTTGATATAAATCCATCCAATAATTGTCTAGACTTGCCTACCGCTGCAGGAAAACTCAATAGGCTTCATCCTCTGAGGATCGATGAACGTGTGTACCAAATATCATGGCATTCCAGCCAAAAGGTGTTGAGGTATCTCAGTCATATCAGATATATCATCAAAGCTGTGGACCGGAAAACAGGCCAACCGACAAGGCAAATATCAACTTCATCTGCTAAATGTCTTGTCATGTGTGAAGATGACCCAGAGTAGCTGACCACAAAATGTTTCTTGACTTCTTTCAGTTGTTGCTCTTGCCCGTTTCTCTGTTTGTTTGATATATCACAGGGCAGGAAATGTGTCCTAAGACCTGGATCAAAATATGTGTGTGTGTATGTATATATGTGTGATACAGTTTTCATGTATGAATGTGCAGATGCATACATGCCTGCGTATGCCTGTATGTTTGCGCCATGCCAGCTAAATTACTTTGAGCATATTACGAGAGAAACAAACCCCTACTGTGTTCAGTGCTGCAGCCTCAAAGAAAATCAAACCGTCAAAATCTCTTCTCACTCAGGGACTAATCTGCAGCACCGTCTCTGTGCTCTGCTCGCGAGAGATAGGACTTTTGAGTTGTGATGGAATTTTACTGCACTCAAAAACGGGGCAGAAGATGAAGAATATAAAAGAGAAGCTTTTCAGGATAATTTTGCAGGAGGGAAAAAAAAGTCAGTTTTTACACTCATTAGTTCATGATTAACACATTATCCCCAGAAGTATTAACTCACAAATTTCATAGAACATCATGTCATCTGTGCTGTTTTCAACATGATGCGCTCACAGCACTATTCCACATTTCAAAGGCCAAGTCAATATAATCACAAAGCCCAAAACAATCAGGATTTTTATTGGATTTTTAAATTGCACTTGAAGGTGTTTGCCTCATCAGGAAATTAGCATTCCCCAGAAGTCCATGGAAAGAGGAGTAGAGATTACCTAATAAAATAACTTGTCATTCAGGATTACAATGCAACACATAAATTATAATCTTAAATGAGCTTTGCGTTTTCAAACCCTTTGATGTATTACTGGAAGACAATGCTCGCTGTGTGATAATTATCTAGGACCTCTTGATTTAAACCCTTTGATATTGAACATAAGTGCCAAAGCAATGCCCTAAAGCAGATCACTGATCCACTTGATGATTTTTACCGCCACATTCATCTTATTTTGTAGTGAAGCAGGGGGAGGAGAAACCCGAGGCAATGTAGTGGCAGTAATTTGTAGAGTTGCAAAAATGAGAAGGAAGGAGCAACAAGGAGAATTTGCAGAAAGTATATAGACTTTTTTTTTTTACCTTCCAGGGACGACAGCAGCACTGAAGCAGATTTCATCTGCAGGTACTGAGATGTGCCATGTCACTCTTCTTCTGACCTCACCAAACTACTGTCATGCTGTCTCAAAAGCAACCCTGAAGAAAAACAGCGTATCTGTTCAGTCAGAATAGAAATCACAAGGCCAGTGGAGTTGATATCACCTTCCGAGTGCATCAACACAAAAAGAAGGGTTTCCTTTATATCTTGTTTGTCCCAAAAGCAGAGGCTGCGCAGGGCTTATAATACATCTTAGGAGATAACAGTCTCACTCATGTCATACTAATAGCACTTGTTCCCTCATTATACACTAATGGGATTTGTGAGGCAAATTATTAATTATGTGGGCCCTTGATAGAGTACATGCTGGGGCGGTGGAGAGGCTTTCCATGTAACAACAATTTATTTCCACCCTTCCTTCATTTGGTGCTCAGACTCACATGTTTGCTGTGTTATTTTGTGATGTTTGTTTGTTTCTGTGTAGGTTCCTTCCTGCCAGCTATTTCAGCACGCAATTATTCACAGTGTCAAAATAATTCCTCAAATAACGCAATCTTCTCTATCCTAGGGAGGCAGAACACGTCAGCACACTTTTGCTCGTTTGTCTGCTTGTATATTGGCAGAGTGTTGAACACATTAACAAATGTATTCCTTGCTGACATTGCTCATAGTCTGATTCACTTCCATGTTTTTCTCTATCCTCAAATGGTCTTAAAGGAGGGATTACTCAGCAATGCGGAATGCCTGTTAAATATAAACATCAGCGTACATTTACACAAACCAGGGACACAGCTTTTTATGATTTTTTCTTTTAAATGGGAGTCTAGAAAGAGAGTTTTTGAGAGACATTATGTGTAAAATCAAAGTGAAGGACACTGTTAACTTTAATCACACCTCCTGTTGAGTGTATCCAAAAAGGTGATTTCCCTCTTAGACCATGTTGTCAATCAAATTCTAGCAGGGTGTAACATTTAGCCAGACTGAATAATTGGGCTGGAAAAAAGTTCACCAAGGTATTGCCACAGTCAGCTTACAAAAACCTCTGATCCCCAGTGGCTGAAATGCAAGCATCCATTAACTCTGAGCCACAAATTTCAACATCTACTGTGCAGACATACGGATACACGCCAGTGTCGAAATTCTTTGACACACAGAGCTTATAGCGACACAGCCGAAAAACCAAAGTGCTTAAAGTTAAAGGACCGCGGAGCCTCGTTAAACGTTGGGTTAGCAGCCAGTGTTTCCCTTCCATCCAAAGGCTGCACGCTTGGATTTTCCACGGTACTCAAAGCATTTTATGAGGGTTCCCAGCACAGCGGGAGAACCACTAACTTATTTCTGTTTTATTATCCCTGCAGTGTGAATGCAAGTGAGGTTAGAAGAGATACAGCTTTGAGAGGTGTCTGGAAAAAAGTTGGGTTACATGTGCTTCCACTTGAAAATTAGGGTCTCGATCGGCTTCTAGTTGAACTTTGGTGTAGTTCATTTGTGGTGTGAAAGCAAAGGGCGCTGACTATAGGTTAATATGACATGAGAAGATAAATGATCTGAGCATGAATTTAAAAGCTACACTAATTAATTCAAGTTCAGACAAAGCTAATATAATCAGCATTCTCAGTAAGGCATATCGAGTGGTTAGCTTTGTACATGTAGGGTTTTATTGCTGGTGTTTTGTCCGGGCAGCAATCCTACATGCGAGTGCCAGGACGTATCCCTTCACCCTCCTCGGCACTGAAACACTGTTCGTGGAAATACTAGAAAGGAACTTTGTACTAAAATGACTGTAACTCGACTTGGCTAACTCAGACTCATATTAGCTATAGAAAGCATTTTTGGATGAAAAAAGAATTAGATTTTGTACATTGTAAATTATTTATCACCCATGTATCTGGGATCTGGGGTGGTCTATGTTTTAATGCATTTTTTAATATTGGAAGGGAGCATGTTCAAGTTAAAGTTGGGTGTTAATGGGTTAAGATTTTCTATCTTAATACAATACCACCAGATCAAATATTCATAGCCAAGACTGAGTTATTGGTCAATGTGATAACAGATATAATGTAAAGAATGGACAATTAAATAAATATGTTACATTACATTTATCTGACGCTTTTCTCCAAAGCGACTTACAATTGCTATATGTCAGAGGTCGCACACCCCTGGAGCAACTAGGGTTAAGTGTCTTGCACAGGGACACATTGGTGTTTCACAGTGGATTTGATCCCGGGTCTCTCACACCAAAGGCATGGTAGTTAAGACAAATAGTTAAGAAATATACTTATTTGCTTACTTGCTAAGAGTTACCTGAGAAGATCAGTACCATGTTGATGTCTGTATGCTAAATATGAAGTTAGACCAATAAGATGATTATCTTTTCATTAACATTCATGCATTTTAAGCACAAGTAGATCCTCTAATTGCTTCACCATAAACCGCCCACACACTCTGATACTTCAAGGCACTTCATGTACTCAGGCTGTAATTCACACACTTAAAAGGAAGTGTGCGTTTCCCCTCAGGGTAATATACCGCAGCAGGTTAGGAGGGGACATCTAGCCACTTTCCACCCACAGATAAGACATTGTTTACTGTCATTCAAACCTGCCTGTGGCACCTTAGCTGGTACACAACCCATATCACCTATCAAGCTTAAATCAAGCCCAGATAGCACCAATCTGTCTCACTCCAAAGGTCTTCAGATGTCTGCTGAAGTGGGAGATGAACATCGCTGAGTGCCATACACACAAATAAACATGAAAAATGAAACTGAGACATGCCCAGAGCCCAGACGTGCCCAGAGCAGTCTCAGCACGTGAAGCATTAGTATGGACATTGGAGACAGGATTCTGTTAAGAGGATGCAAACTGACAGAGACAGAGAGTTGAGCAGGATCAGACCATCCTTGTATTTTTAAAATCCTTCTCTTTTGTTTTGCCTAAGTAGTGTGGCTGTGTGTGTGCATGCAAGCAATCCACTCAGAGGACCCTGACAGTATAATAAATTACAATTCTGATGAAGAAATGGCTTGAGGAAGACAAAGAAACAAAGGGAGGGAGGCTAAGAAGCAGACTTTGGCAAAAGTAAACATGGTTGCTTTTCTGTCACCAGTACACATATTTTAATAATTGGGGAAAATTCAAATACATGCACAAGACAGATGCATAATGCATCTGCTTCAGTGAGTTCACGATGTAAAGTAAATCCTTCGGTTCATTTGAATATGTAAATAATTCTGGCTGAGGCCCAAGTGGGACTGGATGGGATGATATATCTGAAGCGGGTCTGTGAGCCCTTTGTCTGCAGTTTCTATCATCCCTGGGGAGTCCAGGATGTGGGAGCTCCACAGAGACCTGTCACAGCTCAGTTAGCCAGGGCTGCATTTAAGCCCATTCCCTGAGAACACAACTAAACAGTCAGGAGTATTAACATCAAGATCAAAAATGGGCAATCCTGAACTCCACATAAAAGAGGCAATCAAGAGGTCGGATGGTCATCTTGTTCAAAGTGCTTCAAGTGTGAGAAAAAAGGATGACACGAGTCTGGCAGGGCGTAAAACTCCATTCACATAAGAAGGAGGTTGTGGTTGTGGGTTACAAAAACCACACTGTACATCTTTATATGTATGAATGGATATCACTAGTCAGCTGATAGCCACGCAGCTACGGATGAGCCAATTAATGTAAAGCATGAATGACACAGCTGATGCCCATCATCTGATGTAACTAACACTATTTTCCAGTCTGTTGATGTTGACAGTGTGATAGGTTCAAAAGATCCAGGACAGCTACTAAATGGTGAAATATCACAGGAGCAAAAAACACCGGCGGTCAGACTATCAGACAGGTTAGCCAAAATTATGTAGTAGAGAAAATGATGGCTTGTTGTTTCGATTTGATGCGATTTATCTAACATATCAAAAAACACAGGTCATACACTCCTGCAAATATTATTAATTGAAAATGTGGATAACACAAAGTTAAATGATAACTTATTTCCATTGACACAGAGACTATGGGCCTCACAGACCCTGTACCATCAATACACAAAAAACAATACATCTTTCCATATAAAACTACAAAACAAGGCAAAAGAAAATAAAGATACACAGTATCTCTATCTATACATCAGCATACATGCATACATACCTAAACACATTCCCACTTATTACATCCATAAAAATATACATCTACATATATATCCAGCGGCCACCTCACAGGGCACCCATCCACTCTCAACAAAGCACCGTGCACCCAAGAAAGTGTCCTCCGAGTGCACATACCTACAAGCATACCGTGCATTCTCACATACTAACACACCCAAGTACATTTCTGAGTCATTCTCTCATATTGGTCAAATTACCATTTCTCACATGCATATTTAAACCTACGACAGGACTGACAACTATTGGTCTATTCCAGGCGAATGGTAAAATTATTACCAAAACTTCTCATTGTAAACATCCATCACAGTGTATTAACCAACTTTCTGATTCAACTGTGATGCTAACTTTTAGTACAAGTTCAAGGAGGACGACAATTATCATTTTATGTCATCATCCCCTTGGGGCTCTACCTCTCAGTTATTGTAAGATTTTGCTGTTTGCGTGTTTTCAACCTGTATGGTCAACCACTAGTTCTTGTTGCCCCATCAGACTTCATTGGCTCGCCCTGTTCCCTGATCTCTGATTGAGACTACAACATAAACTGGAATTATCCTTTAATGTCCCTCCTTGAAGGCCCTATGTAGCTATGGGGAGCAAGGCACACTGTAGGGGAATATACCGTAGGTTGGACACAATAGCTTTCATTCTAGTGTGTG